>NW_028277606.1:791130-949356 GCF_059751315.1 Micrasema longulum
TATGAAGGTAGGTATGTTTTAGAACCTTTTTTCAATTTTTTTACAATTTTTTACACAACAAATGATGTGAAAGTATGTACTGTTACGTATAAAATAAATAATACACTGACACTCCAAAACGTGCTCGTGGGCCAGTGGAGTAGCTACATCCATAAATAAAAAGGAAATCACATTGAATATACCTATTGTAAAAACATTTTATTTTGTCAACTGTGTATTATGTATTCGATTAAACAAATAAATCAATCAAATATAAAGTGTTAATAAATAAAAATTAAATTAATAAAAAATCAACCGTTTACAAGAAGGACACAGAATATCGGCAGGTAGTGTTTACCGCAATGGATTGGTCGGTATTGATTGATTCCAAGCCCACGTACATACGTGTTACACAATCTCCAAACAGTTTTCCCGGTTTTACTTACAAGTTCAGGAATCCGATTGAAGCGACTTCCCAATCCCAGAATCGTGACAAACTTCACGTTTCCCGTGTAGAAATGTGCTCTCAGGTGCTCGAGGCACAAACACGTTTCATAGTTAGCACTCATGTACATAAAACTCGCTGAAAATGTTTAAATTAATTCGCGGGTTTCTTCCTTTATACTAAATCATAAAATATTTTGAGTTTTTTAAACCTGGAGGATGCAACATGTGAAGGGAATATGGAAGTCTAGGTATTTATACGGCTTATGACCTATCATTGGTTGGTTTAAGTGGCCACTAAACATACTGTGTAACATTCACCATTCTGCCTATGTTTAAACATACACTGTTCAACAACAACTGTTCTATATTTTGACTTTTGAACAGTAAAATAGCTTAAACTTTGATTGATGTAGGTGAGATTCGTCTACCTGAATTATTTCACCAGCCTACTGGGCAACGCCTGAAAATACTTTGAAATCTGTAGGCCTTTTTTTATCTGTTAGTTTGAGCAACAAGTAATTAGTTGCAGAACCAATTGTTTATTCAAAACGTATGAAATTTATTGAATTGATAAGGTTGTGAATTAAAAATAAAATGTTTATTAAATTTCATATCACTTTGAGGTAAATCAACAAGTTTTGAACATATTTGCAGCTTGGTTAAAATTTTGTAACAGAATTTCATCTTTGTGTGGTTTTACATCAATTCAGCTTTAAACTTCCATAATTTGTAATCTATTTACATAGTTACAAACTAATTACTCCACGAATTCCTCTTGCGGTGTTTATTAATTTTGTAATAAGTTATTTGTATTACTCGAAATTTGTCTCGTGTGTTAATAATGTGGCTAGTGTGATTTGATAATCATTTATGCTAAAAGCGACATAATTAAATAGGGGTGAAGCAACAACCTTCGTGGTTTTGCGCCTTATGACTAAAATTTGTAAGATATGTAGAACATATCACTTTAGAAAATTGAGGTGTTAGCATTTACACGCCTGTTATTTATTTATTTGAAAGAACTCCACGTAGAATAATAATTAAGTAAGAAATATGTAAAATGTGTCCGCCGGTTTAAAAATAAAGTTCTGGGTGTGAGATAGAACCAGAACCCTGGACGAGTGCTTTCAACTCGAAGTCGTTCTCAGGTAAGAATCCTGAAAAAAAAAATTTGTTCGATTCTCGATAGGGCGTGAAATATTGCTTTAAAGGTGGTTCTACATCGCAATGTTTCATAGTTACTAGACTGGCACCTAAAGCGTTAGATTGATCACCTTACTATTTTTTTAAATAAAAATGATCAAGGTACTGTGCAATTGGAGCACAAATTCAGTGGCCAATGTACCACTGTGTTCGGATAGGAATGTTTTGTAGGTAAAATTACGTCTCATGATTTATCAAAATATATTAATTTTGGAGTCATTTTATTTTGGTCGTAAATAAGTATGTAGATTGGGACTCAAACCTTGGAACGTCTAAACCGGAGTTCGCTACACTACCCGCAGGACCAAAATCCTTCTCAAATTATCATATGGCTTAAAACATCACTTTACATATTAAGTAGCCGGGTCATGATGGTTTTGTGAGCTACCTGCACCGTTTTAAACTTTTCGAGATCAATAGCTGTTCATATGATAATGAAACCTCTTAAGATGATCCCCACTTGTTGATGCATCATTTAATTTTCTGTGTCGAAGGACGTTACCTGAAGGCGCGATGCAGAAGCATTGGTGAGGATCTAAAGCCGATCTATTCCGTTATAAGTCACAATGACTTATCACGATAGATAATATATTTTTTGGTTAGAATAGTATATATAATAAGGACAATAAACGATAATGGGTCACTAAATTCCGTGATCTCTTCAAGTGGAACGGAAAACCTACTGATGATTATCAATAGTCCGGCTTCTCTTGAATGAGTTTTCAGTGGTTTCCTCGTCATTAAGCAAATGCGGAGATGGTCCACAGCCAAAATTTATTTCTTTCCCAACACTTCTCAGATAAAGATAGCCAGGAAGCAAAATCCATTTGTAAAATGTAAACCTTGTACCTTATAAGAAAAGTTAATAATACTGCAACTGCCATATTTAAAAAAAAAATGCATTTTAGCATTCACTATTTGAATATAATTTAAGTCTTTACGTACCAAACTAATTACCAAATAGCCGTTAGAATCAGGTCGAAAGATTTGTGAGACCGTCTGCAAGTAATTTGTGATTGCATTTAATGTGAAACAAAAATGAAGGCATCTGAAGTATGTCAAGTGAGTTCCGTAAAACGGACAGTCATGCCTTTGTTTATAAATATTCTTCTTCTTATGATTTCACTACTTTCGATTTGTCCACAGTTGCTCTGGGACAAATCGAAAAAAATTGGAGTTGCAGTGGAACAACTATCTATAGTTTTTAAGACAGGAGATACGCCCTCTTCTCACACTATGCTTTTCTTTAACTTTACCATGTCATTTATTTTAACTATATTGTATTATTTATTTTAACAGATTAAAAAAAAAACATTTTAAAACAATATTATAACGAAATCAATCATATGCACTGACGTAAAACTAGAAACACAAAAAAAAACTTATTAAACAAGCATTAAGTGATCTCGGTTTATTTTAGATATTAGGAATTTATTGAGTATTATTAATATTTTTTAGTTTATTACTGAAGTTATTTAATTTACAATCAAAATAGTCCAGATCCTGATTATTAATAAAAAATCTGATCATTTTGGGTAGAGGTACCTGGAAACCATAGTTAGTCTTATTTATAATGGACCGTGGAGTATAATTTCATTATTACTGAGTCAACGTGAAGGAACATTAAGCGGTATTTGTTAGAGAATAGTTGGGACATCATATAAACTATTTTATATTTAAACGACGCAAATTAAATCTGCATTAAATCGACTATTTTAAAGACTCAAAGATTTAGAAAAAGTTCCATGTAAGTATAGTTTGGGATTCAAAGTTTGTCAGCAATTTTTCTTATAAATGTTTGCTGAACTGATTCGACACGATTTATATTAGTAACATATTATGAAGGAGACCATGTTTAGGCGTATTCAATAATAGAATGAACCAAAGAGTAGAAAAGTGTTTTTGACGGTAAATATGTTATCGAAATTGGACGTTTAGGGATTTGTTTATGATATAGTCAATGTGTACATGAAAATGAGTTTGCTGTCTACAATCACTTTGAGATTTCTTATTGAATTTATGTCAGAAAGGATTTGGTTATTAAGTTTAAACTCGAAAGCAATATTTCCTTTAGTGCAAGGGTAAGAAATTATTTTTCATTTGTTTGTATATAATTTGAGGTTATTTATTTTGCATCAGTCATAAATAAGAATCAATATCATCTTGTTGTGCAATAGTCACTAAAGTTTTGATGTTTTTGTTTCGTATTTCTCTTCCCGCATAAATTTTCCAAAGCACTCAAGCTTTCTGTCTATGTACATGAATAAATTTGTTATTGAAAATCTATTAAGATATACAAAGGTAGTATTGAAACGAGGCTCGCACAGAGACATGCATATTTTGTAGGCCCAAAAATTTTTAATTCTTTTTTACTGATAATATTTCATTGATTCCAAACTTCTTCAAAATTTTCCTTTTTTTAAAAAACATGCATTATCCTAGATTCAAACTAAAGATATGAACTCTTTTTTTCTTTGATATATTTTGTTGCCTTTTAATAATAAAGAACATTATTGATTTTTTTAAATAATTTTTATTTCCTCTTTTAATTACTTTAAAAATAATACCATGTAATCCTTTACAGAATATTTTACTTTTTCTTTCTTATGTTACACAAAAATATTATAACTGTCCATTATTTATTATAGGAGCACAAATTCATTAACATTTTTTTGTATACCCACAAACAGGCCATGCCTTTGTGGGATTTTTTTTGTTTACTTTTTTTACTATTAATATGTGTTTCATTGCTATGTAGTTATGCTTTATTTCTTGAATACTCTGTTTTATCACTTTTGATTATCACTATAAACATAGTAAAAAAACAAAAAAAATGAAAGACAAAAATTTAAAACAAAAAAAATAAATATATTTATTCCTTTTCATTTTTAAAAAAATACGTCTTTTGTTTAGGCTGTGGGGACCAGAGAGTGAGAGACGAGAATGTGTTGTTGTCTATGCCCACAATGCCTAATGGACCTACGTAAGGACACACAATACACCACTCGCCATTTTTTGCCTCCACCAGAATTTAAATCCATTAATGGTATTCTATGTTAAATTTGTGAACCAATTTTTTTTCATGTATTCAATAAACTTAAATTGTATGTAACTTCAAATTATATATTTCTTTATTATATTATTTTAATCTGTTCGATCATATTTTTGCATGCACTACAAACTAGTACAGTATAATTGTACCTTAGAGGATAAAACACGGGGTCCATTTTTTGTAGTTTTGAAGAAAAAAATGCAGAAATTATCGCAATAAGCTATTTTATACGTAAATAAAGCGCCGAAGTGAACATTCGTCGTTCAAATGATTTTTTGCAAAAAAACATCATTTTAATTAGTTTTTGTACATTCAATTTTGCAAATTTTGCAAAAGTCATTTTATTTATTATTGTTTAATGCATTCACTTTGTCGTCAAACATTTGAACTAATGTTAGTAAATATTAGTATTTAACCACTTACCGACTTTTTTAGTCTACCGGTTTCGAGACGTACCCGTCTCTCCGTCATTTTATTTGAATTTAAAGTGGAGATTAGCACTCATATGCTGTAAAATGCTAAAAATATTATTTACTAACGGAAATAATATTTCTTTAGCTACATGGACGCGTTATAAAATAATGAACATATTGGCATTCATAACTCAATTTTCTAAAAATGGTATATTGAACATACAAGAACTAGGGCAGAGAGTAGTCTCATTTTAATATGTACTATTATTATGGAATTTTTTTTTGTTTAACATCGAAAGTTCTTTATAGGTTAAAACTATCTTTTTTGGTTAAAAAATTATGATGTTTTGGAAATAGCACAATCACACAATCTTGTTTCCTAAACTTCTCCATGAACATGTGACTCCCGTGGTTAATCATTTAACTTTAAGGTACGTTGTATCTTAAACACCTCTACATACTGTACTGATTTATAATACTGTTTATTTATGTATATTTCTTTAATCGTGTCAATTATATCATTCCACGTAAATTATATTTCATGAAACCCCACTTCCTGACCCATTTATTGTGCACCTTAGGAGTATACAGGCTGTATTTGAAATACTGTGCACCGCTTGGTAGAGATACTTGATGAAGAATATAGTTCTGTGTGTGAAATATAGCCAGATTCTTTGACGAGAGTTGTCGACTCGATTGCTTATCTAAAAATCTTGAAATAGGAATTCGCTTCGTAGTGTTGTGGTTGGTTAATTCCCCTACCATGCTTGGCGTCAGGGGTTTATTCGACCTACAATAAGTGTTTTCAAGGTGTTTCTTCACTCGAAATTCACGGATAGAAAATCACGGATAAAAGAAGTACACGGCATTTGGTTTTCTATTGTTGCGCCTTATGCACCATCGGCTACAAAAAGGGATAGTGATGATGATATACCCAACAACGACAACAACAACAACAAACCATCACGCCGTTACCCCGTAGGGTAGGCATAGGGGATAGAACGCCACATCACTCTATCTTTGCATACAGATCTCGCTTCCTCTACATTCATACATTTTCTCATGCACGCGCGCCGATTATTCCGACTTTTAACATGTCCATATTCAAGTATTAGGTCATGCCATGTCTTTCTCAGTCTTTCTCTATTTCTGCATCCATCAACATTTGCATTGTAAATATTTTTAGCCGTTCTTTTGCTGCCAACGCAGAGCTCCTTTCTTGATTTCCTCCATATTGCTTATCTCAGCCTTGCATAATGTACGGATCTCAACATTTGTGCATCTATTGTACATAGTTTTACCACACATTTGCCTGAGACATCCGACCAACTGGGTTATTAATTCATTTTAGAAAAAAAAATGTTTTTATGATTTACTCAAATACTTCAATTTTTGGGGCCATTTTCAACGAGTCGTGAATATATTTAAAATAAAACACTTTGTTATTTTTCCACATAAGAATTTAATATATTATAATACTACTAGTTTCAGGTATTCTGAATTACCCATCATCAGGTGTTTATCAGGAGTCTACTTTTTTTTAATGTTTTTTTTTTTAAGAGAAATAGAAATAATTGCGTTTTTATGATTTACCCAAATATTTCATTTTGAGGGTCATTTTCAACGAGTTGTAAAAAATTCACTATTTGAAAATGGGAATCGAGTTGGGGGAGAGTGGGATTCGAACCACGGACATTTGGTCTGGAAAACAATAAAAAATAGAATGGTGAATAACTCACTTTAAGAAAATGAAATTAAATAATTGAACCACGGACCTTCGATCCGTAAAAACACTACCCACGGGACAACAACCTGATTCTAGATGTGTTTCGTACATTAATTGAAATTTATTTACTGTTTCTAAAAGAATGACAACTAGGGCGCCTTTGAACTCAAAGAGCTCATAAAATATGAAACAGGATAAACCTAACGGCAACATTAATTATGTCCTCATCCGGGAAACCCTAGCGAGGACCCTTTACGTAAAATATATATTCTTTCTTCTTTCTTCTTTCTAATCAGGTGATCTGAAGTACCGGAATGTCCTTAAATTCAAATACCTTATTTGGAAAAACCGAAAAATGGTCAGCCTAGAAAGCTTAGTGGAATAAGCCTTTCACTTTATCTAATCTTTGTGTCATTGCTAAATATTTATCTCTTTATAATATCAATTTTCAGTTGATTTTACCCCCAATGGAGTTAAGATAAACATGTTTCAATGAAGGTGGCGGATATTTTAGATAAACAAATATGGATGTTTAGGCATTTACAAAGCTGTTTGCCATGTAAATGCCAAAGACAGGTGTCCATTTTTCATTTAAAAGGAATAAATAAAACAAATCAATTTTATTTATTCCATAAAAATGTAACAATGAACAACAAAGTTCGTTCTACAAACATCTAAAATAAGTTTACTTTTCACTCTGTAAATATCTATATTTTAAGACTCCTTTTTCAATCTGTTTCCAATCTCTGTTGTAAAACATTAATCTTTTTTGATTAATTTCTTCTATTTCCGTTTCTTAGTAGAATAGAATATCAATTGTTTTTCTTTAAAAACT
Organism: Micrasema longulum; assembly: GCF_059751315.1. Taxonomy (NCBI): domain Eukaryota; kingdom Metazoa; phylum Arthropoda; class Insecta; order Trichoptera; family Brachycentridae; genus Micrasema; species Micrasema longulum. The sequence continues at coordinate 798,786 of NW_028277606.1, forward strand.
TTACTAAGCGGTTTTATTGCTAGATAGAAAATTTTCACTACACTTCTACAGAAATAGCAGTTATTAAGAAGAACGTTTATTAAAAAATATAATAAATAATGTATTATTACACATACAAATCATAATTTTCATCGTTCAAATCATAAAAGATACCCACCATAAAAAAAAACTATATTTGTACAATTATTTTATTAATACATAAGTTAATATTTTATTTTAAAATGTTTTTATTTTTTTAAAATTTTAAATACTTTATTTTTTAAAAGGGTTTATTATTTTATTTATAAAACGTTTGAGAACCCCTGAGTTCTTAGCAGGAGACAGTTAGTATTATACCTAGGGCATTAAATATACATTGCAACAATATCAACAAATCAATCATATATGATTTTTACTAATTCAAATATACCGTGTTAGCTTTATTTTTATTATTATATATTTATTGACCTAAGTATGTTTATTATAAAAATCGCAAGTTATTATATAGTACAATGTATAAAACAACTGTGTAATGTGTATAGATACGAGTATATTATATTATATATCATCATTCCCTTTCCGCACCTTATGGTGCATTGGGCACTGCATTGGTAAACCAATCGCAGCGTATCTTTATTTATGTTGCTTGCAGGTAAGATGATCAGTCTTACGTTTCAGGTGCCAGTTCAGGGACTCTGAAATATTATAGTGTAAAAACGCCTACATAAATAAATATTTTACGTCAACAATGTCGGGAATCGAACCCGAGACCTCTTGCATTATAGGCAAATGCGCTGACCACTACACCACGAGGCTGACCAAACCATTCCATATTGTACATATTTGTATTTATTTATAAATATATATATATATATATATATATATATTTACCATATTATATATAACAAGAATAATATTGTTTGTCTTGTATTATTTCATAATTTTGTAATAGAACACTGTTATGTTCAATGTATTTATATTTATGTTTACAAAAGGCATTTGTGCCGTGTACACCAATAAAATAAATAAAATATATATAATGGAATTAAAAAATTTAAAAAAAAAAATTAAAATTAAAATTAAAAAAACAAAATAAACAAAATCAACAAAATAAACAAAATAAATGAAATAAACAAAGTAAACAAAATAAATTAAAAAACAAACTCAACAAAATAAATAAAATAATCAAAATAAACAAAATAAATAAAACAAACAAAGCGAACAAAACGAACAAAATGAATCAAATGAACAAAAGGAACAAAATGAATAAAATAAATAAAACAAATAAATAAAAAATATTACATTCGGATATTAACCAATTTTTCAATTTGTTTTTAATACACTTATTCATAAAAAAAGGGAGGGGGTAATTTTGTTTAAGGTAGGGTTTGATTTTATATGAAAAATAGTAAAAATACGGCTTTATTTAAGTTTAATTCATTATTATCTTATGTTAATTTTCTTGACAGCCGTTTTGGTTCTAAAATTTCCCAATTACTATTATACATTAAAACAATGCACAAAGTAATTGCTACAAACATTTTTAATACTTTTAGGCATCTCATCATTCAAGTTAAACCTTTCATACAGGAAGAGAAGTGTGAAAAACAAGTACGAGAAGGGGGTTGTAGAGAGAACAGTAATTGTATTGGTGGAATGAGTTGAAGGGGAAAGTAGCAATAATGTAGAAAATAGGTTTTTTAGTTTTGATCCGTTTCAATTTATATTTATTCACCAGCAAACCGGGATTAGTCTCCAACCATCATGACGATATCAGATACTACCAAATTCAGTAATTAATGAATTACTCGAAGTGGTTAAAACATTAAAAACGTTATTTATCTAGGTATATATAATAATGTTAGTATTACTATTTCACTAGGTACGCGCATAAAACATCATAGGTATATGCTTTTAAATTAATAAAAGTTTACTAGTGAAGTTTTAAAACAATTAAATAACAACTGTTTATTGAACTTTTCTACTGGTGCTTTTTGGTGGAACAACATTTTAATTATAGTTATAAAAATACGTATAAAGTTTCATTCCACTTAGATTTATCATTTTCATCATTGACCAAAACTGCCGTGGTTGGTCACGACGAAACCCGGCTACTGATGACAATTATACATCCAAATGGAATAAAACTAAATATTTTTATGTTTCAAACAGTTGTACATATTTAAAAATAGCTGATACTGTAAAGAAAAAGGTGTAAAGACGCGTAACTCACACCAATTCCAATTTCACAGGAATTCTAATTTCGATTCCCAGAAAGATCACAATAATTTATTTATTTATTGTCTTGTTTTGCATAATGTTTTTTTTTTGTATATGGGCACCTCACTGAACTTTTATAACCTTTTTTTTCTTAAAATGGGGTATTTCTGTTGTAATTGCTGATATCATTATGCAATTTGACCTGTTGTAAAGTGAAAATACAAAATAAAAAAAAATAAAAACATAGAAGAGTTTGTGTGTCTGATTTTCTTGTATAATTTTTTTTTTATATTATTTTTTTTATCATAAATGGCAAATCTGCCTTTTACAAAAAATATAATACTAAAGTATTTGACAATGTTTGATTATGTCCAAATGCTTGCAGACTGGCTGGATTTCCTCCCTAGGGAGTTGTTCATATTTAAATTTATTTCAACAGAGAGGGAAATTTTTTTTGAGAAGGGAATATGGAAGTCTAGGCATTTACAGGGCTTATGACCTGTCATTGGCTGGTTTAAGTGGCCACTTTACACACTGTGTAACATTCACCATTCTGCCTATGTTTGAACATCCACATTTCCTCAACTCTTCCATCTGTTGACTTTTGTGAAGTAAAAGGGCTGAAACCTTTATCACGTGGGTGAGATTCATCATTCACATTGTTGAATTACTACCTGGTAAAAGAAGAAGTATAAAAATTGAAAAATTGTTTTCAGGCGTTGCCTAGTAGGTGATTTGGTTCAGCCGGATGAATCTCACCCACGTGATAAAGGTTTCAGCTCTTTTACTTCACAAAAGTCAACAGATGGAAGAGTTGAGGAAATTTGGATGTTCAAACATAGGCAGAATGGTGAATGTTACACAGTGTGTTAAGTGGCCACTTAAACCAGCCAATGACAGGTCATAAGCCCTGTAAATGCCTAGACTTCCATTTCCCTTCTCAAAAATTTTTTCCCTCTCTGTTGAAATAAACTAACATATTTGGCTTAGTATTTTTTTTTTAATACATGAATTTCCTTTTACCTAAGATTTTTTTTAAAAATTACCCACAAATTGTACAACATATTCAGTAGAAAGTTTAAACAATTAAAAATACAACAAATAACAATTTAAACAAAAAAATCGTAGGTACTGTTTCATACAACTGAACAAAAAAATTGTATATTTAATGATAAAATGCTTCAATTAGAGTTTCAATCCCAATACAATGTGTAAACATTTAACACACTTTTATTTGTCAAATAAGTATGTATGCACATGATCAATCTGTTTTAGGATCATTTAACATTTTAAAATATTATCATCATATCCTTACCCGCACTTTATGGTGCATTAGTTTTTAAATTAGTTCTTCAATCGTAGCATTTCAAGATTAAAAAAAAAACTATATATACATAAAGCTAATCAGTGCCAGGTGCCGATCCAGAGACTGTGACAAATTTCAGTGTTTAAACACTTTTTAACATTTTATCGTAATGACCTCACCGAAAAACAAACCCGTAACCTTATGCATGAAAAAAAGATATAATATAGCAAATACTTACAAATTTGGAGCTTAAACTGAATGTGTAAGGGTTTTGCGGTGCGACATTTTTGTGTTCAAATTTCCGTTACCTGAGCGTAATTAAGAAGACCAATTTAAGGGCACGCTCTAATAAAAATGCTTTTATTAAAGTGTTGACAGGTACCTCAGCACTTTGCAATCTGCGAAAATTAAAATTTCTCCCCGCGTTGCTCTTATTAAATTCTTGCCCCGAGGTTGTTACAACACAAAGAGTGATAATTATCGCGGAATTAAATTTTCATAAATTATTTTAACAAGATTGTGGAGTTCGAATCTGCGCTAAAACGAATCTCGCAAAAATTTCCCTCTTCTTTGTCACTCGAGTGGGGATGTTAATCACACCCATTAATGAGAACGCAGTAAAAAGTGTTTTTGTTTATAATCATCGTTAAAAATAAATTAAAACGCGCTACAGAATTAATCAAATGCAGCTGACCGCGTTTGGCGCCAGAAACTTTTATTTCTGTGAGCCCTTATTAATTAGATGTCATAAGGCAAATGTTTGTTTTTGTAGTCAATTATACAACGAATTTTTAACATCCACGTGAAATGTTCAATTTCCTACACTATAAGCCGATTTCACGTATATAGTCTCACTTCACACAGTACGCTAAATAAGTTTTATTTATTTAGATTCATCAAGCAGGTAAAAAATTTGCAATTGGAAATCAAGTGGAGATTTGTCGGCCTAACAGTGAAATGGTACCTGCCATTTAATAAATAAAACATATTTTTTTATTAATAATCGATCCACCCGATGTTATGTTATCGAGTCGGATGGTATTTTTTCTGTGGTATGAAAACGGTTTTTTTTAATTTTATTTATTTATACATACATTTCATATTAGACATAATGACACAAAAAACATTTAAATTTTTTTTATTGCATTAAGAGTGGCTCAAAAATATATAAAAAGTTCGGCCAACCATAAATATTAAATATGCTTTAAGTTTTTTTTTTTTTTAAATAAACTTCATAAAAGGTACATGTTTTAAAAAAATTCTATTAAGATCAACTTTTATACATCTAGTAAATGTTATCACTGTAACACTCCAAAAAAAAGAGACTTACTCTTGTGCTTGCAGAGTGACTTACACTGTTGTAGTTGTTTATTTATGAGAGTTAATATAATTTTGAATATATGAAAAAAAAAAAAAACAGAATTTATAAAGCAATCGGTTCCTATATGGGCAAATGCCGGTTCTAAGAAACGGATTTGTTGCGGCAAATATATTTATCGAATATGGTCTTAATGTGATTTATCACGAAAAAATTCACTATGTAAATCAAATAAAAATATTAGTAACGAAAATTTTTTTTCTTTCTTTTTCATCTCATGGTCCAACGGTCATAGCGTTTGGGTACCGTGCAAGAGGTTTCGAGTTCGATTCCCGACATGATTGTCATATTTATTTAAAAATGTGGTTTTACACTGCCATGTATCATAGTCCGTGAACTGGTATCTGAAGCGTAAGACTGATAATCTTACGTCCATCTAATGAAAATATCAAGATACGCTGCGGTATGTCCTATTAGGTGCTGAGGAACGAGGATGACGATAATATGTCTTACCTGCTCACCATACGCCGTCAACTATAAAATTTTATAGAAACGCAACAAAAAAAATATCCAACATCGTTTGTTATTATTACCTACACAATCATCATGATTTTTATAAAATAGTTTATTTATCAATTCATTTACATTAATTTGTCAACACATTTAATTTCAATTCATCAATAACTCATCAAAAAGTCGATGAATTCGTATAAAATTTTAGGGAAAAAACTTTTTTTTTCAAGAATAGACAATTATTATTAATTTATACAATTCAGCATTTTAAAGGTAAAACGCGGAGCAAAATTCCTTGAAAAATAAAAACTAAGAAATACATCAGAAAGATCTAGCCACATCCAAAATTTTACTAAAGAAACCAATTGATAAAATTTAATATTTTGCAATTTTGGGCTCTGTTATTAGAAATTACCTTTAAGGTGGTAAAAATAAATATTTAAATTTATTTCAACAGAGAGGGAATAAGTTTTCGAGAAGAAATTTGGAAGTCTAGGCATTTACAGGGCTTATGACCTGTCATTGGCTGGTTTAAGTGGCCACTTTACACACTGTGTAACATTCACCATTCTGCCCATGTTTGAACATCCACATTTCCTCAACTCTTCCATCTGTTGACTTTTGTGAAGTGAAAAGAGCTGAAACCTTTATCACGTGGGTGAGATTCATCCGGCTGAACCAAATCACCTACTAGGCAACGCCTGGAAACAATTTTCCAATTTTTATACTTCTTCTTTTACCAGGTAGTAATTCAACAATGTTTGATTATGTCCAAATGCTTGCAGACTGGCTGGATTTCCTCCCTAGGGAGTTGTTCATATTTAAATTTATTTCAACAGAGAGGGAATAAGTTTTCGAGAAGAAATTTGGAAGTCTAGGCATTTACAGGGCTTATGACCTGTCATTGGCTGGTTTAAGTGGCCACTTTACACACTGTGTAACATTCACCATTCTGCCCATGTTTGAACATCCACATTTCCTCAACTCTTCCATCTGTTGACTTTTGTGAAGTGAAAAGAGCTGAAACCTTTATCACGTGGGTGAGATTCATCCGGCTGAACCAAATCACCTACTAGGCAACGCCTGGAAACAATTTTCCAATTTTTATACTTCTTCTTTTACCAGGTAGTAATTCAACAATGTTTGATTATGTCCAAATGCTTGCAGACTGGCTGGATTTCCTCCCTAGGGCCACTTAAACCAGCCAATGACAGGTCATAAGCCCTGTAAATGCCTAGACTTCCAAATTTCTTCTCGAAAACTTATTCCCTCTCTGTTGAAATAAATTTAAATATGAACAACTCCCTAGGGAGGAAATCCAGCCAGTCTGCAAGCATTTGGACATAATCAAACATTGTTAAAATAAATATTGTTCATATGTTAATTATAGTGTTTCATCATATTGCAAACAAGCATGACAATCTAACACGCTAACACGCTAACAACTACTTCAAAGCGATGATAATAATATAATATATCAAGTCATGATCGCCAAAATAGCCTAACCGACATAAACAATATTTTAAAGGAAAATATTATCTCTTTATATTATAGTCTCCTTAATCGTTAAGGAATCTAATGAGATCTTGAAATTTTGTTTCGATTATTTATATTATTGGTGTCAATAAAATTAGAAACTGGGTATGATTCCCTAAGTGTACGAGTATTCCTTGTTATTGACAGAAAGAAGTGTTCTCCGCCAAAATATTGTTTTTGTCGGTTATGATGTTTTGGCAACCATGGTTTGATATTTTAAGCAACTGGATGTCATCTCATTTCACAAACATAAATAGGATTTTGATCAACGGACCATGCAGCAAACTAACGAGACAATTGTGCATGGAATATCGATAGCTTTATTGACTTATACGATTATATTATTCCAATTGGACATGAATATTTCCAGTCAGTAAGTCCAAACGCGTACAATGACCCGCGGTGACCTAAACGGACTAGGTCTGTCTGCAATCTATTTCGGAGAGAATCGATATCCTCACGTGTGAACCTGCCTTCATGCCTTTAGAGAGAGCTCGTCAAGGTATCAGTACTAACTAGAACCACCGAAAGCTGGGTGGTGTTATGTAAAAATGTGTCAAGCCAGAAAATCTAAAAAAAAAATTTACTGTCAGAATCATGATCCAAAAGTGATATTTTTACTTTGAAGAAAAAATCATTTGCTGAGTTTAAACTTTCAAATTATCTATGCAACTAGACCAAAAACAATGTCATATTGATTTAAGATGCTTAACGTATTGTTGAGAATTAAGATCAATATGAGGCTAACATGATAACGAAATTGTAAAAATGTGTTAACCCCGCAATAGTCTTCGCCAGAATTTCTGACAAGTTTAGTTTATTACTTTGTCTGGTTTAGAACATGTAGTCTATATTTAATTAATTTTTTTCAATATTCTCCATTGCAATAAATTTATTTCTTTTGATAATTTTACATTAAAAAAAACTGCAAAAATTATAGATTTACATTTTTTCGGGTGGTAACAATGTTTAAAAAATTGCGTTGTTGTTGCAAAGATAAAAGATTTTTAGTCGTCCTGTAAAAATGTGTTATCCCACTATTTTGTTAAAAGTTTATTAAAAAAAAAAAAAGAACCTACCTTTTTTAGTCCTATTACGTACTTAAAATATCAAACTTTACAGTCAAGTTAAATAATTGTTTTTTTTTTTTAATTGCGACTGATGTTAAACATCAATTATCTCAGTTTGAGGTTGGTGTCGCTTAACACATTTTTGCAAAACACCATATTCGATTCCTAGCCAAACTGCAGACAAACCCAGTCCTAGCATCTATTTTTAAAGCTGCATCATAAATAATCAAGTTAATTGACAAAGTTCAACGACATGGATAACATTTTAGAGAAAGCAATACGGAAGTCTAGGCATTTACAGGGTGGATGGCCTGTTATTTTCTGGTTAAAGTGTCACTTTATACACTGTGTAATATTGAACATTTTGCCTTTGTTTTAACACCCATATTTCTTAAATTCTTCCATCTAGTGTAGTATAATATTTTAAGATTTAAAAAAGTACATGTGAAATAAATGATCAAAAGAAAGATAAATTCTGTAAATATCATGTAGGTAAATATAGTAAAATAAATTATGTAAATAAGTACAAAAAGGTATCTCTTCTTTCAGCTAATGAGGAAGTTCAGTGCTACAAGATATTAAACAAAAAAAATCTTTCGCGGTGAAAAAATAAGAGCATTTAATTGCGCGACGAAGTATCTAGAAAATGTATTGAAGAAAAAAAACCTTTCAACAATAACGAACAACTTTAAAACGTCACAAGTTCTAGTTTAGAACTGTTTAGGAAACAATCAATTAGGTATGTGTTTTGATATATTTTCAGTTTTCGGAAAGCCTTGTTTAGCGTGTTTTTATACGAATGAGGTTCACATTATAAATGTCAGAACAACTCACCGATGACAACTAGTGACGTCAAGGGTGGAATAATTTCAAAGTTGCAAAACTGTAATACAAAATGGTAATACGATACATATTTTGTTTTATTTTTTGTTAGTTTTGTAAGTCTTTTAACGAATAAATATAAAAAAAAACACTGAACTTCCTCATTACGCAAAATATGTAACATTTTTTTGACTATGGATTATTTTTTAGGTCATTTCGCAACATATAGTAAATTTTAGGTACGATGTGCTCTAACATTCTTTTGTTCTTGAGGTAATTATCGAAACTTCTAAGAATTTTTTGTTTTGTATATTTAGGGCTCTCTTGAGTATCAAGTTATTTGAAATTAATCATTTATCAGTAATAAACATTTTCATATAGGGTGTTTCAATTTTACTTTGTTTCGCCAAAGTTGGTAGAAAGTTTTTCTTCACCGTCCGCAAGGAACAATATTGATGTACAGTTTCCAAGTTACGAGATCTTGTTCGTGTTTTGTCTAACTCTAGACTCTGAAGTACGTTTAGAGAACGAAACAAATATACCAGCCATAATACAAGTAAATTTTGAATATTTTTTTATTATATTTATTTTGAAATATATATTAAAAAGTAATGCCTTAGTAGGAAAAGACCCGTGCCAAAGCAGACTAATATATATATGTTTATTTATATATCTCCATATACATACACACACACGTGTGCACCCTTATAAACATTCATACACATACACACATACATACACGTACATACACACATACACGTACATGCACACATATACATGCATATATATATACACATACACATACTTACATAAATATTCATACATATATACACACACATATACATAAACACCCTTACATACACATACATACATATATATGAATAAATATTTATAAATACAGATGTATATATGTGTATAAAATATATATTATTTTTTTTATTTATTATTTATTTATTTATTAACGGACATTGTCCATGTATACAATTTATTGGGTTTAAATATTACTTTAAAAGAATAGTTTAAAACATTAAAAAAAAGAAAAGAAACATTGACAAACATAAGGGACATCGAGACAAGATCTGGACTATTTATTTAGTGCTCGTTTAAATCGTTGTAAACTTAAGCCAAAAAAGTCCAGATCTTGTCTTGAGTTAACAATACGACAAAGACGGGTCATTGGAGAATCAAGGTCATAGTTTGTTCTATGCTGATCGATGAACAGTACTTCATAGTTTTTCAATCTACGAGTCGGAATATTAAATTTAACTTGTGCCAGTAATGATGGAGCATCGATTATACCATTTAGTATGCCGAACATATATATGGCGTCATTATTTTTTGTAGACTAGAAATATTTAACATTGACACTATTTTAGCATAATAATAATTATCTCTCTCTAGTCCAAGCATCCACGCTATTTTCCACCATTTTTTTATACATATACTTACATATGTTTGAATTGTCGTGGATAGAATTTATATGAATGTAACTTACATTCCAATAAAGTTTAATAAGCTTTCAGTTTCCTTTCTTCCAACCTGATAAGCCACTGGGTTATTTTATTTTTTGCATAAAAGTTACATCGTGTTGGGTGAATAAAATATCTTTCACCTTATTACAAAATCGTAACTAATTATATTAGGTATTGTATTTATTCAATGTTACAACTATAAACTTTCAATACAACAATTATACCATACATTACACTCAAGTAAATAATTGTATAAATGTATGATGTATGCCTGGAGATCGAATTGATGATAAATGAAAGTACATCAAAAGTTATGGTATTTGAAAGGGAAAATGAGATAGGAAAGTTATTGCATTATAAATTTAAACAACGAATGTTTTCTTAAAATTCGTAAATTGGAATGATGGTACATTTTTTTTGTATCTTTGTTATTCGACACAATGAAACGAAAAAAAAAATATGAAAAGATGTTAAGTTTTTAAATTTAAAAATTAATTGAATTTTATTTAAATTTATTTCAACAGAGAGAGAAAATGTTTTTGAGAAGGGAATATGGAAGTCTGGGCATTTACAGGGCTTATGACCTGTCATTGGCTGGTTTAAGTGGCCACTTTACACACTGTGTAACATTCACCATTCTGCCCATGTTTGAACATCCACATTTCCTAAACTCTTCCATCTGTTGACTTTTGTGAAGTAAAGGAGCATTCACTTCTATTTAATTTTAGATCAAGAGGTAATAGTGTTGTAAATTTTGGGAGCAAGGTACATATGACTCCTCTGACGAAACGATGTTGCTATTTTAGGTTTTTAGGTTATCTTTTTTTTTCTCGTTTCATATACTGTATTATGTTTACTTCCACCATTTTAAGGTATGTGAACGAAAACATAAATAATAAAACATGATGATTGACCAAAACCCTTAGGAGTAGAACAATACAATAAGAAAAAAATGATATAATGTACCATTTTCAAAACAAAGTTTTCATGAAGACACATGGCTCTTAGGTAATTCAAAAAGTAAACAGTATTCATAAGATTTCCTCAAACATAAAAATCGTAAAAAAATATTAATTTCGTACAAATTTACACAAAATCTCCCTGTTAAATCGCGTAGTAATTTTATATGTTTTTTTACTGGCAAATTATCTTCGGACCTCGACCAATATAGAGATACATGAATTCCTGTTTCATATTTTTGGCTTTGTGTTATTAAAGTTCGACTCGTTTTACATATAGATTATATTTAAATTTTGAACCTTTGGGTCAATCAAGATTTATCAAATTCAGATTACCATTATTTTTTACTAAATATTTATACGTCCAAAACACAAATCGACTATCAAAACCAGGTATGGCTATTATATCAATTCGATTTTACGGGTTGATCGCCAATTTCATATACTTTCGTGAATATTCATGAGGGATTAGAATAGCTAGCCATTATTCGTGAAGGATGATCACCCCCTCATGGTGAAGGGTGGAAAGGCGAGGGATGAGGGGCTTGGGGTGTGAAGGGCAGAAAGTAGTGATGCGAGTAATTGTCAAAGATAATCGAATAATAAACTTTCAGAATCTGATTATTTTGATTAGTCAGTAGGTAGATATAACTGAATTTTTTTTATTGGTACCTATTTGATGTTAGTCAAAGTCATAAACTGTATTTTTATTTCCATTATCTGCAACTAACGGTGCATAGAACACTGACTTGATAAACCAATCTCGACATATTTTTTTATTTGTTTAAGACTTTTATCGATATAATTACCGGTTTTACCCCAACCTGCGAGGGTCATCCACAAAATAAAGTGACATTTATGCGGGATTGGAAAATTCAAATATATAATTTAAATTCGCCGGATAATTCTCAAATACATTTTTTTTTAACGTAATTGCTGTTGAGATTGAGACATAACGGTAGTCGGGAAACCAGTTTTTGTATGCCGGTGTCATGGTTATTTCAAGTGCTTCTTCACCTCCTGAAAAAAGGTTTTCTACCTAAATACTCAGTAAGTTTAGTGAAAAGGTTATTTCTGGGATTTTTTTTTGGTTTATATTTTATTTTTTTATCACGAGATTTTTCAGGATATAAAATCCTATTTTATTTGACTACTCAATCGGTAACACTGCATTGGATTCAGTTACTGAGATGCGGGATTTGGGTGTGATTTTTTATCAGAAATTGTCTTTTATCAGTCACATTAATGATATTAGTAGTAGATCTTTGAAGACGCTTGGGTTTATTTTACGCATCACTAAGGACTTTAAAAATATAAACACTTTAAAAAATGTATACACTTCTTTCAAGTGAAGCATCTTGGGGTATAATTCTACAATATGAAGCCCTTATTATGCCTCTCACTAAATTACCATAGAAAGAGTTCAGAATAAGTTTTTGAGATATGTTAATTTTAAATTAGGAATACGTAATGAATTTTGTAACTAGGATTATTTATTAAATATATTAAATTTGATTAAATTAAGGGACAGGAGAACTTTTAATGATTCATTAGTTCTATTTAAAATCGTTAATTCAGTATTGGACAGCCCTGAAATTTTGGCCCTCATTGGTTTTAAAGTACCAGTTAGAGTGACAGGCTAGTTCAACTTTATCACTGCAACAATCATATCTCAATATATTCTAGCAATTCAGTACTGAATCGTCTACATGCGCTGGGTAATAAACATTCGGATTTAGGTGACATATTTTTATTGAAATTTCCAGCCTATAAACAATTACTTGTAAAAGATTTTAGTGTGAAATCAATATTTTAATTATGTTATTTCTAAGTACGCTTTGAAAAAGTTGTTACTGTATATACTCCACTGTAAATACTTATGTATGTATGTAATGTAAAAGGTACTTGTACCGTTAATTCTTGAAAAAATAAAATAAAATAAGTAAATAAAATATTTCAAAGGCACCAATTAGATAAATAGGGGGGGGTGGGTTACAATATCCCATCCAAATTTTGCCAACAGCTCCAGTGTAACTCACGCGGTGTGGGGCCTGGCGTTGTCATGATGAAGGCCCACTCTTCAGGTCAGCAATCCCCTTTTGCAATTCTGTGTAGCTCTTTTGAGTTTTTTAGGGTATTGAAGTAAGCCTCTGCATTAATGGTAGTTTTTTTTTTTTGAAAAAAAAAATATTTGCGTTCTTATGATTTACCCAAATATTTACTTTTGGGGGCATTTTTAACGATTTGTAAATAACTCACTATTAGAAAATGGGAATCAAGTTGAGGTAGAGTGGGATTCGAACCACAGACCTTTGGTCCGTGAGTCCGAGACACTAGCCACAGGACCACAACTCGATTTTAAACATGAAATCAACGAAAAAGATCTCCTCACGGTCCTAGAAAACTGATGCCACAACTTTTCCAGTTGAATGGGTCGTTTTGAACTTCTTGGTGGATGGGGAAGATGAATGACGCCACTCCAGGGCTTGTCTTTTGGATTCTGGTGTGAAGTGACATACCCGCGTTTAATTTTTTATTACAATAGAGTCCAGAAACGCTTCTCTTTCCTGTGCAAAAGGATCCAAAAATTCACGCGCGGTGGTTACGCGATGTTGACGGTGTTCCGGTGTGAGCATTCTGGGCACCCACCTTGCTCGCAACTTCTTGAAACCAAGTTTTTCCGATACAATTTTACCGAGGGAACTTCAAGAAATACCAGGAAAGTTTTCATGAAGGTCGTCAAGCGTCAAACAGCGGTCTTTTCGCCGTTGTTCTTCAATTTTTTGCAAAAGTTTGTCAGAAATCACTGATTGTCTCCCACCCCTTGCCTCGTCTTCAGTATCAGTACGGCTTTCTCTGAACAACCTTACCCACTTTGTGACATTTTGTCGACTCAGTCTAAAAACTTAACCTAACCTTACCCATTTCGTGATATTTTTCTGACTCAGTCGTTAAAAAAAATATAATGAAACCCTTTTGACAAAAAAATAATTATGATCTTTTTATACAACTTTTTAGGTTTTATTATAGAATAACTTTTGTTTTTTCGAAGAGAAAAAAAAAATTGTTCTAAAACAACGAAACATGCGTTATAAAACTAATTAGTTTTGCAAACATAATAGTAATAACTTAAATGATAATTTTCATTTGTAAATTTTGTTAAATTATTTTCTAATTTTTTGCTTATGATATTGTAATCACATTTGACCAAAGGCATTTGAACAGTCAATTTCTTTAACTGGAAATATTCTTAAATTGCTATGTTAACACTTGGTACCCATAGATTTATTAAATCAGTGATTAATCCACTCCATCTTGTCGGTTGACGTCCACGCGATCTTGTCTTATCGATTAACCCCACCAATATATTTTCTTAGGTTAACCGCGTTTTTTTCGGAAATATACACAACAATTGCTTTATCGGATTACAAAATCTAATTGCTAGTTTTTAATTAGTCATTATTCGCATCCCTAGCAAAGTGGGCAAGGGCAGAGGACGCTCCCCGAGGCGCACCTTCCCGCAATAAAATATATCACCGGCCACCGAACAATGGAAGGAAAAGAAGAAAATTACCTCATTTTCTTTTGTGTTGACTAGCCGCGGTCGGATTACCCACTTCCTTTAACATTTTTGTTTTTATCGACGCTGTAAAATTGCGGCATAAATGTTAGGAAAGTTTCGCGTAAGATCGAGGCGGTTCCGAACTTTCGGCGCTTGGCGGAACAAAACTTGTATCGCTAACAATGCATATCGAAACAAAGAGCCCTCTCGTTCCCCGCCTATTGAATAAAAAACGCTCCCTAGAAAATGACTTCAAAAACGCCGTGAAATATTCTTAAAAAACATATTTTCAAAATAATTATTTTTGTCTTCATCATCTTCAACCCATTTATGCTTCGTCCTTGAAGAATACATCAACCACAAACATCCTTCTTGCCTCTTTTGTGCGTCTTTCCAAGCAGTTATAAAAAATTATCAGCGATGTTTTTTTTTATTTTTTATTAATAAATTTCATAAAAGGTACATGTTTTTTAAAATATCTACTTTTACACATCTAGTTAATGTTATCACTTTAACTCTCCAAAAAAAGAGAAAAACTCTTGTGCTTGGAGAGTGACTTACACTGTTGTAGTTGTTTATTTATAAGAGTTTATATAATTTTAAATACGAGTACATGAGAAAAAAAACATAGGATATATAAAGAATAAACATAAAACAATAATACATTCATACTAATGAAAATTTAATGTAGTTTTTACACATCTTCAAAAAACTTCTTTAGATTTACTTTAAATGTATTGATTGACATATTATTTTCAAAAGTTTTTAGTTCATTTGGAAGATTATTTTTTTACACCTTTAAAGATAAAGCTATTTTGACCATGACTTGTGTGGAATTTAGGAATTTTAATATTATGTTGGTATCTGAGTGACTTATTCATCTCAAATTCTTTTATTTTTTATAAATTTGTATAAAAGTTCAATAATATATGTCCAAAACGTCGAGAATCTGATAAAGTAGGCGAGCGTGGTTAAAACTCTTCCGTTTTAATCAAAATCATCCGTTTTGCCCCCATTAGATAAAGTAGCACCAAAACAATTATTTTACAAAACTTTATAGTTTTTAGAGATTTTTACTAAATAAAACATGAATTATAACATATCGCTGGCTGGTTTAATAACTGGTTTAAGGTATTAAAACGTGGAGAATAAAAAGCATAAAGGCTTCTCTATCGGCTGTTATCTTGTGTGAAATGAAATTTGTGTTCCGCTTTTAAGAACATACTAGAAGCATAGTTCAAGTGATGTATGACAATAAGTATGACATATAAGTTTACTAAACGCTGCTCTAAATCTTGTATCTTCAATGGACCACTCTGCAAATTTTACAAACGATTTTTATTTGTTTTATTTGTTTTTAAAGTCTAATAAGTAAAAACTGAAACTACTATTTTATAACGGATAAAATCACTTTTATTTTGCTACGTGAACGTGTAATAAGATAATGAACATATTGGCATTCAAAACTCAATTTTCTAAAAATGGTCCATTGAACATACAAGAACTAGGGCAGGGTAAATTGGCTTCGCTTAAAACACTTGTATTGTTCATTATCTGGTAACATGAATGATCTTTATTCAATGGCGCCGAAGTGTTCTGACTCAAAAATAGAACAAACTGTCTTTTCGATCAAAAGTTCTGCATAATAAACGAAAATTGTACGTTTTACGACACAACACGACAACCAGCGTATGTCGATTCGGCTCGAAATTCCAGGTATCTCTCCCTTGCTAAAGTACTCGTACATACAAAGTCGAATCCACCGTTAATGCAATCTAATAGAATGTTTTGAAACTAACATTTAAACTTTGATTTTGTTTGTTATGGTAAAGCATTGTTTGAGCTTAATGTATTTTAAATATCATTTAAACGATCAAAAAGATATTACAAAATGTCTTACATTCAATTTTATTTTTGCCGCTGTTTGTTTGTTACGTTTCTTCGAATACGACCCATTTTTAGAGCAGCGCGCACGTGGCTTGAAAAATACAACTAGAACTGCCAAGAAATAATACATTTTTATTATGAGTATTATGACAAAAATGTTGATGTAGGGAGTTCTTCTCTAACCAACCACCCGGGCGCGACGCGGCAGCGTCTTTTAAATCCTAATCTAGATTATTCAAGATCAATATCCAATCAGGTAAGTGACGATAGCTTATGTTTTTATCTTCCAACACCTTCAATAATTGAAATTTTTCCCAGTATTTTACTGTACAAATTATGCAATACTTTTAATTATAAATTTTATAGAATGTATGAATATATAATAACAGAGTAGTTCAATACGTATTACAATACACATACTTCAAGATCAAGGTCTCACTGGAAAATACGGAGGTATAATATGTAGAATAATTTATTTAAGAATATATTGGATAATTTCTACTTAAATATGTCGTAATTTCATAAAAAATGTTACTTTACAGGCGAATACATTATACAAGTATATTAACCCCTTTAAAATAAACACATTACAATAGACATTAATAACATTTTAGAAAAATAAATCAAGGCTTATGACCTGTCGTTGGGTGGTTTATGTGAGCATTTTACACGCCGTGTAATATTCACCATTCTGCCGATTTCAAACATCTATATTCCGGTTATTTATGTTCATCATATATGTTGTAATATGTTAATATTAACAGCTCCCAAGGGAGTTGAATCCTCTCCTTGTCTACAAAATTCAAAAAGAGTATTTTTCAACCTAATATTATCCTGCACAAATATGATCATTTTTTAAGATATGCGAAATATAGATCATTTAAAACTATCTATGAGCCTGCTAGAAAAAAAACCCGTTAGTATGCAATTTATTTTCTCTAGATAAGATAATTAATTATAAGAAATCATTCAGATAAAGTTGGATTGGAGATTTTAAAGTTGGAACTTTGCCCAGGTATAAACATTATACAATTATATTGGATAGTGGCTCGCTTCAATCCGTTCCTTAATCCCCCGTGGGAGGAAATCTCCTCTCCCCCTCGCGGGACCCGACTGGCTGTTTGTCACTCCCACCACCGACCCCCGACCCCCTCCCGTCCCGCAACTAGTCGCCTGGGGGTAGCCAACACACACAAATCCAGCACATAAAACTCTTCGCCCAACTTCTTATATTCGTATGATTCTCAATATGAGAAGGAAACAGCAATCTTACTTTTAGAGTGTTCGCGTTTTTGTGTTGTTAATATTAAACTTCTATTAATGCCCCGAAAGCTATTTTAAGTTTGAAGTTTTAATGGCGTCACCATCGCTAGCGAGATAGTTTATTATCGTTATAATAAGTAAGTAATAAAGAGTATAGATCGAAATATTTTGAGTTTTCGGGTAGAACTAATTGAAATTAAGTCTCTCCGCATCGTGGTGTAGTAAATTGTGCGCTTACTTAATGCGCAATGCTTAATGCACTTAATGACACGCATAACATGAAAAGTATTGATATAAAAAATGACAATAATTTAAATGAAAAATGATATTTATTAATTTTTGTAAAAATAAAAGACAAGTGATACTTAAATCCACAAATTTAGAATAACCAGTCACTGGTTTCATAGCTTCCGTGATATTTACGTATCTTTATACAAATTCAATGTATTTGTATGAAAACAATGAGAGAATTCAAAATGACATGATATTTGAAATTCATTTTATTTATTTATTATTTATACGGCCTTAGCCAATAACAACAGTTATATGAAGAAACATATACGTTTATAAGGAACTGAAAAATAATGGAACGCAATATATTCATAAATATGATCAACTTATAGGATTTTGAGACAACCCTTGCCAATCCATCTTCATTCCACACTGTGTTAATGACGAAAAAATTCACGAAGAGCCGGAAGATCTATCTCAAAGAATTTTAAGTTGTGTGCCGAATTGACGAATCCACACACTCTGGATATTAGGGCGAAAAAACAGAAATTTCCCTTAGAAAATTTGATCAACGCTGATTTTGATATCTGATGACACGGTTGGGAACAAGAAAAATTGATTGCAACAGAGATGGGACATCACTTACAGCATTAAATACTTTTATTGTTATTGTCTGAAAGGATTTCCTCACAAAATGTTCCGAATTTGCGGATTTAAGTATCATTCGTCTTTTATTTCTATAATAATTCACAATAAAGTTCCTCCAAAAATTTTCAGTAAAAAACTTGAATGTGGTTTTATTTAACTAGTGGGAAATAAATGTGCTTAAAATCATTATTTTATATCCTTAGAACCCTAACTTCCCTTCTTTTTTTATACAGGTATACATAATTTTTATTCCTTCCAAACCCTTTAAGTGATTCCACATTTCTCATCTTATAACATGTAAAACAATAATACTTTTTACAATAAAGTTTATACGTACAAGCTCTATCGGCCCACTAAAAATCAGCTGCTATTTTAAAATAAATTGTGGATATTATTAATTTAAAAAATGTTTTATTAGGTACAAATTTAGACCAATTTGTTTAAACCGTCTGTTTTTGAATGGCTAGAAGATATTGTTTTTAGTAAGAAACCCGCAAACGAGCAAATATTTTTATACTTGAGTTTAAAAAATAAAAAAAAACAATCGACTTATAGTAGGGCAGGACCTAAATCTTCGACTTTTGATCCGTGATTTTTGACACAACCATGGGACGACAATTCGATTTCAGTTACACCAGTAATTTTTATATCAATCCAGTGCCCTTTGTGCCGTATAGGAATAAAAGTTTTTTTTGTGCATTGCACCAAAAAGCGTTGTTGGTAGTAAAAAATATTGTTTTGTGGAAACAGGCACTTTTTTCGAGATTTTTAAGCTCAATGAAATTTGTTTTCATCCTATGAAGTAAAGGGAAAGTGCCTTTCGTATTCCAAACCTATATTTTTCATACGCCTACATTAGCACTT
The DNA here is from genome assembly GCF_059751315.1 of Micrasema longulum. Taxonomy (NCBI): domain Eukaryota; kingdom Metazoa; phylum Arthropoda; class Insecta; order Trichoptera; family Brachycentridae; genus Micrasema; species Micrasema longulum. The sequence goes on from NW_028277606.1 coordinate 818,436, forward strand.
CAGCAAGACTTACATTTGAGGAGTAATGGAATGGAAAATTGATCGGAGAATGGTAAATTGAAAACTCTTAAAGTCAGTTTGTATTGGGAATTCCACGTTTGGTGCTCAGTGGCTGCAGCAGCCGGGCTTAGAAAGGCAATCTTTTCCATTTCACCGCTGCGATCTAATAGCGAGAAATATTCATTTCAAGCTTTTGAGAGAAATTTAACATACTTGTATTTATTTTTATGTCAGTGGCAGCATTTAAGCTTAGAAGCGGGATACTGAATATACACACGAAAGAGAAGCGCAGGGATAGGAAATCCTGAAAAAATAACGTTGCAGCTGTTATATTCATTCTTACGAGTTTTAAATGTATGTGTTATTTATATCAATTTTGAAGTATAATTATTGTGCTGATTTCTACTAGTTATAAATCTATGTATGTTATCAAATTTGGATTATAATTGTTAAATGAAGTTAACAATTGTACTCCTTATTTGATATTCATTTCAATAAATTATCCATCTTAAAAATTAGCTCAAATTTTAATTTAATAAATATAAGAAAATATAAAAATCAAATCACAACATTTCCATCAGTTGAATCGACATTTGGTACAATACTTAAATAAATAATAAGCAGGATCTAAAATTTGGACTTTATTTCAAGGTTGATCATATTTTATCGTATGAAAATTACCATCCATGAAAAAAACCGTTTATATTCGGTATACTGAGTTTCGCATATTTTAATGTCATTATGATTCGTTCACGGATTTTTAAAACGGCAATTGATAAATTCGGAACACAAAGATTTTATTTGATTGTGTTTTACTTTGATTTGTCGAAATAATTTTTAATTTCTTGCATTTTTTAAAGTTAAAATTCATTCGATTAATACAAGGGTTGAAACCATGTTCTTATTTTAAACATTTTCATTTTGAATCTTGAAATATGGCACATAAAAATATATTATTATGTGTACCTACTATTAATATATATTGTACATTTATTTAATTTTAACGTTATATAACAGATATTTCTTAATCTGTTTGAATTTTGTTTTTTTTATTCATAAATGTTTTTTTTTATTTCATCATATTTTTTTACTGTCTTATACATAATAAAATTTTGTGTCTTCGTCTTTTTTCTAAATATGAGTCTGATTTGTACTTTTTCTCTGGTATTATGATGTTGTTCATGTTGGGCTTGATAAATTTTAGACATCAAAACTCAGTACCCAAGCATTCCAAGTATAAATAATACAAGATTTTCCTCTACATCGTTTGTAAAAGCAGTATTCTTTTTTGTAGCACAACCGCGTGCTCCGTTAAAGGTAAAAATAGCACTATCTCTATTCTGACATAGAGAGTAATACCTCTTAGTGCTTAATGGCCGTAAGGAATTGGACCGCAAAGATAGTAGTGAACAAATGACTTCGCGGCTGAAATAGTAAATCGAAGAGGGTGCTATTTATTAAAGCAATTGAGCCGAATAGTGCAAGTATTATTAGTACGGAAAAAATAATTGATATCCAGGTAATAAAAGCTCCGGCTGGTTTAATTACTAAGCACGGAGATAATGCATTCAGCATGCCGACTAAATGGTTTTCCGATATAAAACTGATATTGCGGCCCGACGGTATATGCCAAATTTATTATTCAATAATGCCGCAAAAACTGGTCCGTGAGGTACGAGCTAGACAAGGTAGTTTGGAGAGTAAAAATATACAATAGTAGAACTACAAACCCAAAGGAATGGCCTGAAAATACGCTAAGACTTATGGTCTTCCCATTTTACCTGGCAAAGCTTAAAACCGTTTCAAGCACTTGGAATAAAAGTTTGTAAAACTAGTTAGTTTCATTTATTTATTTAAAATTAAGTTACAGTTTGTACATCACATATTCGATAAAATAGAACCATAACTCAAAAAGATACAATAGAATTTCAAGAAAAACAAAAAAACTAAATTGACTCAATACGTTGTCTTAAAACCGTGCATTTTTCATTGAGTTTTTTATTTGACACATTTATATTTGTCGAAAAAAATTAGTAAAAATGACATTGTTTGAGAAAAACGTCATTCGTGTCATAAAGCCATTATGCAAGTATATCGTAAAACTATGTCACCATTCTTCCTCGGGAAAATATATTTTTAATCAGTTACTCTTAGAAATAAAAAGTATTAAATACATAAAACTATTAAAATCAAAATTAATGAATCATGTAAAACCTACTGCATGCTAATTCAATTGATTGCTCTCTAAACACGAGCATCTTGCTCCATTCGAGAGGTAGAAACGTTAAACATAAAATTATTTCTTGTATTTGTATAAAAAAAAAAAAAAAAATTGATAAACTTTTTTTCATAAATGCTTTTTTTTTAAATAAAATAAAATTTAAGAGAATGTAATTTTAACACATTAACAAAAAAAAACTTAACTTTAGTAAACCAGATTTTTTTGGTATTACTCTATTTTATCGGATGTCTGATATATTAAAGAATATATTGTAAATTTTTAAGCGGTGCCAGTGCTAATCTATAATAATTAAACAAAAAAAAAAAAAATATGACACACTACGCGATAACATTATTGAGAAAAACAATTATTGAAAAAATCACAATAAATACTTTGACAGAAACAATATTTAGAAAACAGAATAGCTAATTTATATTGAATTTAAATAAAAGCCTTTTTTTTAATAGTTTCAAATATAAGTCAACGCACAAAAGGATTGCATTTAAATCATAAAAAATAATACGAAAACGTTATTGTAATAATAATTAAAGTCATTTATGTAATGGACATAAAAAGTTCATTAAAAAATGTGTATTTTATATATTAAAACATCATACAATGATTTTTATAACCACACATATTGGTTTATAGCACATCGGGTACGTGTTTTATCAATACCGCGCTTGTAGCAAATTTCTACCATGTTTTCGTGTTAACGTCTGCAGATGAAACTTAATAAAATATAATACAATGGTATACCAGTAATTAGAAGTAAAATACCTATACATGATGGCAAAGTTATCAGTCCCACGCTTCAGGTGTCAGTCCAGGTACTATTGGAATAAAAAACTACCTTTCAATTCAATATTTTACGTCCGTCATATCAGGATTCAAATCTAAGAGTTAAGACACGATATACAAACGTGCTACCTTTATTGTAGTTAAAAAACAAAAACCCTTTTTTGTGATTAATATTTTACGTCCATCAGGATTCGAATCTGAGAATTCAGACATGATAGACAAACGCGCTACCTTTATTGTAGTTAAAAAACCAAAATTTATTTTTGTAGTAAATATTTTATGAAATATTTTAGTTTGAAAACACCCTTTTAAAAAATAATTTCATAGTCCCTGGACTGGTATTTGAAGCGTAAGACTGATTATCTCACCTTCATGTAACAAAAATAATCAAAATACGCTGCGATTGGTGTACTAATGCAGTGCCCTATGCACCATAGTTGCGGAAAGGGAACGATGATGATAATGATGAATAAATATCTTACACTTAACTTAATTGAAAATTAAATCAGAGACGTCAAAAGTGATATTTAAAAAAAAAAAAAAAATAGCATCATCAGAAAAGCTCATGTATAAACAAGTTATATCATACAATCTTTGTCATTTATTAAGAATCATTGCTTTGTCTAGACAAAAATATTTTAATGAAAATAAATAATATGTCTAAAAATGCCATTCCTTCAGAACTTCCAAGTTGTTTTTTTTTATAAATAATATTTATTCCGGAAGAAATCTCAACAAATTGATTTCGGCGTAAATATTTTTTGCGTATTTTTCTAGAATGGGTTTTCTATCTTTATAGAATGCAAATATCGTACTTGAGGCGTTTGCCATACTTAAGATTCCACCGCCGTTCGTATCGCAAGGCACATGGAGGCAAAATAAAGCGGATGTATTTCCTTTACAACAACCCTTTATTGCGGGGATCCTCCCGATTAGTCACCGCTTTGGAACACTAACGCCGCCTACGGTCTGAGCCCGAACTTGCTAACCTTCGAAGAGACTAATCATTTATCATTTATCATTTTTTAACATTTTTCATTTATTTATTCATATATATTTACATTACAATACATTACATTACAATACAATAGATTCAAATACAATCTGACAAATGTGAATGTATTTTTTTTGTTCATTTGTATTTGTTTGTGTGTTTCTTATGCTTCAACTAGAGAGAGGGGCCAACAGGTTTCTGGGACCTTAGCCATGATAGATGAACTGGCCAACCATTACACTACCAGGTGAACTTATCACCAGTCGAGAATATTTATCTAGCCGAAAATACTCGTCGAAGGTTCTGGTTCTATTCCACGAACAAAATCACTTACGTATAATAAATATACACGTTATTCCTAAACTAGCTACATCTACATAAGAAAGAGCGAAAATTGCGTCGCTCTTAATATATATTTTCAAAAGATAGCAAATCGCGATATACAATACACACACGCAATCATTCTTGCATGAAGAAATGAACAAATAACGTGAACAAATTACAACAGGGATGGAGAATACCTTAAATAAGGGAATATGGAAGTCTAGGCATTTACAGGGCTTATGACCTGTCTTTGGCTGGTTTAAGTGGCCACTTTTCACACTGTGTAACATTCACCATTTTGCCTATGTTTGAACATCCAAATTTCTTCAATTCTTTCATTTGTTGATTTTAGTGAAGTTAAACGGCTGAAACCTTTATTGTTGTGAAGAGATTCATCTGACTGAATTATTTCACATACTAGGCAACGCGTGAAAACAAATTTCCAATTTTTAAACTTTTTCTTGGACCAGTTGGTTTCATCACAATATTTGAGTTTGTCCAAATGTTTGTAGACAAAACACTGGATTTTACCCCCTCGGGAGTCATTAAGATTAACAAATTACAACAGAGATGAAGAATACCTTAAATAAGGGAATATGTAAGTCACTTAAACTAGCCAAAGACAGGTCATAAGCCCTGTAAATTCCTGGACTTTCATATTCCCTTATTTAAGGTATTCTCCATCCCTGTTGTAATTTGTTAATCTTAATGACTCCCATGGAGGTAAAATCCAGCATTTTGTCTACAAACATTTGGACAAACTCAAATATTGTAAATAACGTTACTTCATATTTTTGTATAACTCGTCACTATGGCAATGACATCGTCTGTTAGTAAATAATTAATGGATTTAAAAATATTATTAATAAATGTTTATTCAACGAATTGAATTGTATTTACAAACGAAGCGATATATCTCTTCTGTCTTACACAGTAACGGTGTAATTAAAGTATTTTCTCAACACACACGACGACATTGTTTTCCGCTTAGCATCAGAGCCCGTATAACGATGGGAAGTAAACAGGTTTATCTTCAATTTTCTATAAAATAAAATGTATTCTACTTTTCATACAGTTGAAAACAATACAAAAATCTTTTTCTGTAAAAAAATCGATTTTAATATTAACTTTTTTTCACATGTTTAACTATACAAAAGGTGTAATTGTGACCCCGCAGTTTGTTTTTCTTCACAAAATAGTATGTATTTTGTAAAACAAGGTTAAATTTGTTTTATAATGAAGACTAAGTATTAATCTAACGAATAGTCAAAAGGTAGATAAAAATAAAAATCATTCATAGAAATGAATATTAATTTGAAAAAAATGTCATTTTCAGAGTTTAAAAAAAAATGCGGGTAATGTGGCCTTCTATTTATAATTTTAATTATGCCATTTTTGGGTTGTAGATAGAAAATATAAAGAATCAATAAACGACATTAAATTATACATGCTGACCAGACATTAACAAGAAGAAAAAAAATAGCTTAACATTATGAATTTATGAGGTATTTACATGCAAAGCCCGCAAATATTTGGGGGGTTGCCGCATTGTCAAGACACGAGTTTTTCAAAGCAATGTCATTATCGTTTTAAATAGTTTAAATTAGGCAAACTCAGTTGTAGATATTAATGGATCGATTATTTAGCCACAATTATGTCACCGCAGTAACCTTGAAATCTTCATAAAACCTGTAGAATATGATTTTCGATGGAGCGAAAACTTCTATAATTCCAATTTTGACTAGTCAAAAGATTCTAGTGCTACAGATAAACCGATGATGCTAACACGCGTTCTACAGCAAAAATTCATAGAGGAGCAACGTATAAAACAAAAATATTTGGATATAAAAAATACGTAAGCGCTTCTGAAATTAAGGAATAAGGAAGATAAGATAATTTTGTGTTAAAATGTTTTCTTACGCGCGGTAAAAATTAGAGCATTAAATTGTTCGTCGAAGTTCCTTGAAAACGAACGAAAAAAATTTTACAATAAAACCGATGTTTATAAAATCGAACTACTTTGAATGACGTCACTAGCTCATACGAATCTACCAATGATAAGAGAGTTTTAATAGATTTCCGGTTTGCGTTAGTTCAATTGACCATTCAGCAGAACTCATGGATGAGAAGGGTAAGAAAACTTAAGAAATCACACGCGAATTAAATTCCAAAATACAAAACTTTAATAAGTTATTGCGCTGATAATACGACAAACAAAAAATTTTGGCTTAGTTCAATTGTCTATTAAAAAATAAAAAACCTTTGAACTTCCTAATTAATTGGAGGACCGCTTTGACAGCAGGGGGCCACAATTATACATTTTCATCTAGGTGACCGACGGAGATACTTCAAATTTTCAAAAAAACAATTTTACTATAAACATTCCCTTTGTAATCAGGGCCCACGTCAAATCACGATGAAGGTGAGTTAGAAAATGAAGGTAAGGAATACAATTACCCACTAATTGAAATGCCATTTTCTTATTTACTTTTCTAACCTGCCAATTCAAATATATGCCATTGCACAGACTGAACAAGACTGTACGTTTTGTTTGCCCGGAAACAGTACAAAAATAAAATAAAAATACTCAAAAAATTGTTGTACAAAATATATTTCCACAGTTATTTTAGTGTTACCCTCTTTCCGTACGTCATAATGTAAAATATGTCGGACCGTCTGCCACTGGGAAAGCATTAAACATTGCATTACACTTATTAAATCCAAACGTAATGTCACTTTGTACACACGGAACATGTATCACAATCACAACTTCCTTCGGGTCTAGCTTTGTTTAAGGGGAAAATACTCCAAAGATGGCGACAGTAATGTTAATCTGACGTATGACAAATGCGACAACTTTTGTCGGATGTCGTGTTAACCGGGAAGTCAAATAAATACTTTTTATATCCTTTTTGTGAAATAAGATTATTTACCTACATCACGTAAAATATTAAACTATGTGTATTGAGCGAAGATGTCGCGAAAGCGATTTAACCGGCAATTGGATATTCCGAAACGCACTGGCTGAGAATTTTCATAAATATGTATTTGAACATTAACAAATCAAACCAGAGATGGAGAACAATTAAGAGAAAGGAATATGGATGTCTAGGCATTTACAGGACTTAGGACCTGTCGTTGTCTGGTTTAAGTGACCACTTTACACACTGTGTAACATTCACCATTTTTGTTATCTTTGAACATGCATATATCTTCAATTCTTCCATCTGTTGATTATATTGAAATCAAAGAGCTGAAACCTTTATTGTTGCGAAGAGATTCATCAGTTAGAATTATTTCATATATCAGGCAAAGCCTGAAAACAATTTACCAATTTTTTTAAATTCTTCTTGGACCAGTTGGTTTTTAAGTGAATATTTCGTGAAGAAATTAAAAAAAATCAAATAAAATAATTTAAAAAATACATCAAATATTCTGTTTGGATATGAAAACCAAATAAAACAATAAAAAACATGTAATGTAAAATAAAATTTGATTTATTTTTTAAGTTTCAAGTTCATTAATTCAATTACTCTTATTCTCTCTTAAACTCATCTACTCTTATACTCATCTACTCTTATACTCATCTACTCTGTTGTGTCAATCAATGTTTCCGCGTGTACAATAAAATTTTAGAGAAATTTAAAAATTGCCTTTTTGAAAAAGTATAATTATCTTACATTTGTATTATGGTTATATTATTTTTCGCGATCTGGCAACATTACGCGGCGACTTCAAGCATGCGCGTGGTGAAAGTGGGACAAAAGAGAAGAAATTTTGGACACATTTCGATGAATTCAAATATAATTCTACGCTCCTTCTGGACTATTCTTAATTCTATGATAATATATTTAAAACCCAATTTTCAATGATACAATTTTATTGTTATATCGTTGTCCTATGTAATATCATTATTTATTAATTATAAAAATATTTGTATAAGTCAACCCTTCTATAACGCAATAAATTCGTACCGCGTTATATGGAAACCACGCTATAAGAAACCTTGAATTAATATTAATCAGATTACTCGCGTTATATAGAAACCACTGGCGCGTTACACGCGCATGGAAACTGCGCTATAATAAACTCGGAAAAATATAAGTCCGGTTATACAAAAATTGCACTAAGTGAATTTTAGAAATAATGAAAATATTCATAAATCATAATGATTTGTTTTGCATTACGACGACGACGAAGGACTCGTCAAGTACTTCCGTTTAGCTGCAACAATTTGCGAACAGTATATTCATAAAATGCTATTCTGAATCGACTATATGTACTTGGCAATAACTATTCCAACGTTGCTGATATTTTAACATAAAATAAAGTTTATATAAATCAACTCTATCTAAGCATTTCAAAGATGGTGAACGGTAATTAAGATTTTTTTAGATTATAGTGCTTTCAATGTTTACTTTTATATAGGTACTATTGGGTACCATATATACGTCGACTAGAGAGTGGTTTCCTAGGGAAACAGAGTTAAATGATGTTGATAACACCGTTTTCCTAGGAAACCACACTCTAGTCACTGTTACGACTGCTGTCCACCGCATCACCGTTCACTACGGCCGTTAAAATACGGGCAACGCTGTCCTAGGAAACCCTAGCTTAAGGGGCCGAAAACATTAGTTCTAGTTCCCTCATATTTAGTTAAATTCCTTGATTGCACACAAAGACACAAACGACATTTGTGTTTCACAATTAAATGACTTGCAGATTAACGCAAAAGGTAAACTTTTCAAGTCATTTACTCAGTTAGAATAGTATAAGGAAACCAATATTTTTTACAGAAAATTTCTTCATGAAGTTGATTATTTGGGATAGTTGCTGAATGTACATCTTGAGTGGTTTGTGATATGTATATGTGCCGCATGTAATGTATATGTTTGTGCATGTTTTATATGTGCGTTCATGTGTGTGTGCGTGGATGACTCGGGGTGTGCATGCGGTATTTTGGTTTATTACCAATGATAAACTCCATGAAAAACGAAAATGTTAACCATTATTCTTTTCTCATTTGAGTTTCTTATTTATATATTTTTTTCTCTGTCACCTTTAGTGTTTAAATCTTTTGCATAATTATGAAAACTTAATTGGTCTCTTTATGTTATAAGATCATTGTTTTTAATACTTTTTATGTATGACTGTATGTTTTCTGAATAAAATAAAATAAAAAAAATTTAAACAAAGGAAACCACGCTATAAGGGGGATTTCCGCAATTTTAGCATCATCATATATGGAAATCGCGTTATAGGAGGGTTGGTTGTGTCAGCAAAAATATTATTAAATGTTCTTTATTCAAATTTTAACCGTATTTGGAATGACATGTGAAATATTTAAATAAATCTTGATATCTGTATAGTTCTTCTTAGAACGGGTTTCCCTAGTGAGACAGACTCATAAATTAATTTTGTAGAAAAAAAAATCTATGGTAAAAGAATTTGAAATAAAAATACGTTGCTATTCAACAAATAAAACAAATCTCATTTATAATAATGTTATGCGAAAAACGACGGGACCTTTAAACTATGTTTTAGCATTTCTTTCACTGTTAAGTATCCCCTAGTCAACGGGAAGCTCCCAATCTGCCCCTATAGAAAGATTTAACACCAGGTCAGTAGAAGATTTCAGCACCAGCTTCGGTGTAGATATATAGGAGGAAATATATCAACCAGGTATCTCGGGGAGGGTAAGTTATCATTCTGCAAACATGTCGACTAGTTTCGAATGCTACAAATGTCTGGGATAAATTTCCATGAATGAAATATTCATATTCTTGTGAGAAAAAGTCGAGTTTATCAATCACATACATTTGTATAGTTTGATTAATTATTTTTTATTGTAAGATACTAAATAAAGATTTTAAAAATAAATTTAATAAAGTCTATTTTACACACATATATATTTCCGCGCCTAGGCAGATAAAGAATACAGTTATGCGTCTGAAAACGAACCAAAACCAAACAAATGTAAAAATTCTAAAAAAGAAAATCGAGTGGAGGTAATTTCACCTCATTGTAAAGTGTTTTTGGGTTCGATTGCTAGTAGGAAAAACGCAAAACATTGTAATATTTAAAGCATTAACTTTGTGGTCAAACAATTCACTTAATGTTATTAAATATTTGTATGTAACCATACATATACTGACTTTTCAATGTCTAGCGGTTTCAATACGTACCCGTCTCTTCGTCAGGACACCAATTAAACCAACATGCAAACAAACATGTAACTATACACTTTACTCTAGTTGTTGCACAAAAATATAAAACCAACATAACATGCATTTTAATAGGCGCATGTGCTAATTAGAACAAACATGCACTGATTAAAATATTGATATTAAATTAGGTGAAATATAAAAAAGTAAGAAATAATAAAGTAAAATCAACAAAGTAAGAAAATATCCTAACGAGAAATATGTATCAAACAGTAGTAAATGAAGTGAAAATAAAACATAATGAAAATAACGCTGTATAAAAAATAGTAAGAAAATCTCACAATGTAAAAAAAATATTAAAAAACATAAAAACAGTAAATTTAGGGAAAATATAACGTAGTAAGAAAAAATTTAGTGAAAAAAATTTTTTTTTTCAAAAATATTTACAAAATAGTCCTTAATTAAAGTCCTGCTGAGTTGCATACATACAACTCGTTTGCAGGTTCTTATATATTACATCGATTGTTTACACTTAACCTACATTAACAATAAGTTTACTTAAAAAACATTACAGATTACATTATAAAAAATTAAAAACTATCACTAATACAGAAAACTTTTTTCTAATAACCATAATTTGAGCAAACGTCTCACTCGTATATAATAACTACAGCTATTCTTAAAAATATTAACTCCTCATCACAATCCGATGTGTCATCATTTTCGTCATCAGAACACGTTAAAAAACAAATAACAGTTTAACATGACTTTCTTGGTTTGTCCGCACAAAGACCGTCCTTGTCCCAACTTCGTAACTTTAGACATAGTTACTTTGGTTTCTTGGCACAAACAGACAACTGACAAGTACATTTTGAATTTCGAACCAATTGCAACTGACATTAGCCAATTAGACGACGTAATTGTTACAACACGTTTACATACCTGTATATTACACAAATGATTTGTTTAAGTGTTAGTTTTGGAAAGGTTAAGTGGCGGGCACTCTACACAACTAATATATATTATTAGATTTAAACACCAATTTCGGTCGCTCGGATACACATTTACATTATATTATCACAGCAGGCAGTAAGGTGCATTTTGTACGTAATTATAACTCATGCAAATGTATACAGCGCGGCCATTGCATGAGTTCCAGATTCAAGGCAAAACTTCACGGCTTAAGTTTGTGTATTTTATTCATAAAATGATCAATGTTCAATAAAAATGGATTCGAACGATTAGTTTATGGGTGGCATTTTTTTGAACACATGCCGAATTAAAGGTGTTGCCTAAAAATTAGACGAAACTACTTGAGTGAAGATGCGACATTATTACGAAAACCTAAAATCAAAACTGCACTCTGTTCAATTATTTAAATAAATAAAAAATCGTCGTCGTTCGGTTGTAAACAAATGTCGTTTGAACTGAATATTTAGACACATTTGGAAAGTAAACTGTTAGTTATTTTTTTTTAATATATATTGCTCACATAGGATGAACTCACATAAACCTAACAGCGTACCTATTCGATCGTTTCTTTCACGAGGGCTTACGCTAATTCAATGCTAGTAAGTACTCTATTTTCTTTTAAACTTTTATTTATTTTTTATTTAATTTACATAAACGCCCGGAGGGCTTTTACAGGTATGGTACATGGATAAAATATATTAAGTAAGAAATAAAATATATCATTGGTTGATTCAGACACACATTCCTACTTATTACTAGTAAGAATATAAAGATGACATAATGTACATAAATAAAGAATAACATTCAAGTTAATCTTAATTTAAAATACCTACATGCATAGTTTTCAATAAAAAAAATACTAAATACAGCTAAAAATTAACATAAAAGTAGGATAGGTGCAAAGGTTTTCACGGTCACAGTTATCAATATGTTTTTTTCGGGGTGATACCGTGTGTGTTGGATTTGTTCCGACGTTTTGGCTACCATTGCAAACAGTTTACCCTGAAGATGACTCCTGCAATGGTAGCCAAAACGTCGGAACAAATCCAACACACGCAGTATTACCCAAAAATGAAACATATCAATAAAAGTATGACTTTTCCCGTTGGCAAGTAATTTATTGAAACAGTCAATATTATCATCAACACGTTTTTAAAATCACATTAGTGTCGAAAATCGTACTTAAGAACTAACACAACGTAAAAAAATATTTTAAAAACTGTCACCACAAGGCAAACCAAAAACATTTGGAATGTTAGAAACCGATTTTTCTTTTCAATTGTGAATCTAAATAAATAATTATTACTTATGCGTATGTAAATAATTCTGAAAAACAATGAAACCACTAAATTAATTCATTTGTGTTGTTTGGTATATAACATATGGTAAATATTGTTATTTTTACTGGACCTTTTTATTTTTATTATTTGCTCAGGAGCACAAACAGTACATTGCACAGAAACCCAAAAAAATTATACCTTCACACCATTTATTAAATTTTACTCATTATCAAACAAGGCAACACATTTTTTTGGGTGATTTCTATTCCATTGCATTATCTACGTAAAATATGTTGTCATTTGTAAACAAAGCAGTATTTTATTAGTGTTCATGATGAACGTGCTTACTTTATTGTGGCACAGCTATGTTAATGTAAATAACATAAATTATTACTACTTAACTATGATGGTGAAATGAACCTCGTAGTTTGAATATCTGTTTCCCTGAACCTATAACAGTAGGTGCCACTACGTTTTACAACTCAATTCATCTTCATGCCGTTTTTACAGCCGGTAACAAACCCGGAATTTACGCGCAGAGTATAACTCACAGCTCTCCATCCACCGTGAAAATGCACTAGATTTCTCGTAAAATCTCACCCCTACAGCTCTTGCATTGCGTTATTGCCTATTCTATTCTAAATAAATAAGTTATGAGTTTTAACATCTAAAGGCTAATTACTTTTTTATACGAGTAATACGTTAAATAAGTGTGAGGGTAATTGAAAAAATATGTTTAAGTAATCTCCTATCATAGTTGAAGGTAGTATTTCATTTTATTATACGACACGCATAACCAATATACATATTTCCCTAGTCTAAAAACTATTAACAGCTAGTGCCTTAAATAAAAATAAAAATTAGAATTCAATCTGACTGCACTCAACAAACTTAGTTTACATTGTTTTTATATTTTTATTATTTATTTAATATAATCTAAGGTTACTCCTTGTGAATCTAATAGCGATATTTTTTTATTTTTTTTTTTCTTTTGTTTATTTTTAGTTAATTATTATTGTAATAGATGTGGAGTGATATAGAGTGGCCCAACGCTAGTGTGCTTTTTTTGTTTTCGTTTTTTGCTTTGTATTTGGTAAATATATAGAAAACTACTCGTATAATTGGAATGTAATTTAGGTTTACTTGTAAATACTGTTTTTTGCTGTTGTGATGGCTGTAGTTTTCGTTAAATAAATTATAAAAAAGCTCTTTTTTTATATTACGTTTTTAGATTCTTTGGTACAAAAAAGACGCTCGGTTAGAATGAGAACATAAGTTTTGTAAAAGCTAAAACATCGTGGTTAGAGCATCAAGGTTTTTATTGATACTTCTTGTATTTTGGCAAAGTATTTTATAAATGAACGAAAATATTTTTACAGTCATCATATTTATAAATGATTTGTGCAGTTTTTATTACATTTTTTGAAAAAAGGAATAACCCGCTAAGCCTCTATTTTGAGGCTTGTCAGCAGGTGGGATAGAGGGGATATGGAAGAAAGTTATAAAAAATACGCCATGACACCCAGACCAATTGAGTAAAAATCGTTCTTGGATTTTTCTTCGTGCAACTGGCGGGAATCGAACCCGCGACGCCAGTTTCACAGTTGGCTTTTTAATTTCAATCTTTATTATCTATATTATCTTTAATCTCTGGAATTTCATATTTTATTATCAATTTATTTGCAACATTGGTTATACAAACTATTTTTCCAATATCTTATTTATATTTTGTTTGTACTTTTCCATTTCTGATTTCATTTCCATTTCTTTGGGGTTTTTTCCACATTTAAACCATACGATCGAAGTTGAATTTGGTTTTCCTAGACTATTTTATAGTTTTTCCCCATGGTGTTCAGTTCTATATAATATGGTGGCATGCGTTCGTTAATATTATATTGGCTAATATACTGAAAATATTGTTTATATTGACCTTAATATTTCGGTAGAATTTCATCTAGAGGCTACTTGTTTTTTATTTTAAAAATCAACAGATAGACGAATTGACAAACTGTCCATGGCTAATAGAATTTAAATTTTCTCGTTTATAGAATTTGTCATTAAATATCATTTCGTCCATGTTGATTTTAAACAATGGAACTTTCCACAGATGTTGGAAGTGGTCTGAAGTCAAAGGAATACCTAACGAGATATTTGTAAGTTCTTGTAGAGATGAGGGTACAGGATGTTCCTACCAAGGAAGGTCATATGTCTTAGATGATTGAGGTACGACAGGAGAGCATCCGACATCCGGTACCTACAAGTACGGAAGACAACCAAATCGACTCATGGCTTAAGTTATTTAATTTGTAAGCCATTATGATGACATAAATGATGTTAGAATGTTAATTGAATTGAGAGTCAGTTGATAATATATAATATTTTATTTTATCTAAACAAAATCACAATTGTTTTTATTCTCAGGGCCAGTTCCATTACACAAATTAGAGTTTATAAGATTTTAAAGTTTAGTTAACAAACTGGGCAACATGCAATAAGATAAAATAAAATATTTTGTATGTTTGGATGAAAACGAAACAATTGAAGACACTAGTGGCGTTTTATCGCAAATTTTAACTACACCATCAAAAGATTGCAGAAAAACTATTTTAAGGGTGAATGAAGGTGTTGTTTTATTTACAATTGTACTGGTATTCAAAATTTTAACTTAAAATATCTTCGTTTTATGTTTTTGACGTTATTTATCTATTCATGTTTTCAATTATTTCAATTCGAAAATTATGGAGTTAATTTTTTTTTATTGCAACTGGTCAAGTTCGCCTATTTATACTTGAATACAAAATAACGTTAGAATGTAATTTTTACCAAATACAGAACCCGATAGTGAGAATTTAATGTTTAGAATTTGTCAAGTAGTTTTGGTGACGCGTTTTGTCTTCATCTTCCTATCCGCACCCAGTGGTGCATAGAATAGGGCACTGTATTGAAGTTCCTATCGCAGAGAATATGGATCGTTTTTATTACACGGAAGTAAAGGTGATCAGTTTCACGCTTCAGGTGCCAGTCGAAGTACATTGAAATCTTGCAGTGTAGAAAGACCTCTCTAATCAATATCTCACGTTCGCCCTGTCAGGAGTCGAACTCAGACTACTTATCATATCTCTACGTGATTTTATTTTCTTTAACCTATCTACATGCATCCTCCTACTATTGCCCCATTTACTACAAATATATTTTGTTTTATTTTCTTTCTTTTTTTGTAAAATTGTTACGTGGATATAATAAATTTGTTTATTCCTTAACTTACTTTATATAATTTGTAGAAACCGATAATTGATTCTTAGTCCATGCAATTTTTCTTAATGTTTATTCTAAATATGTTAAACTGTCGGTTTACCAAATAAAATCAAATAAAATATCAGAGGTTTGTAGTCGCGTGGTTTATAAAAAAATTGAATAAGTTGAACTAACTCTCAAGGAAAAAATTATTGCAGGTTTGAAATTTCGTAAAATATAAGTTTATTGGACGCAGGGAAATGCAGTTGTTGGAATTAGGTCTGTAGAGTTTAAAGTTGTCAATTTTGTCGGACAAATCTGGGCGTTCACGATATGCTACTCGCGTGGAGATACTCTGAGATGTGCCCCGTGCCCTGGTTCCCGAAGGAAGGTATGGAACATATTCTGAGAAAATTATTGTGAGACAAGGACAGTGATTATTTTAAGCAATTTGAAGGAAGAGATTTTAGAAAAATACGTTAGGACTTTGCAACTGGCGTGGGTAAAATTAGAGACCTGTTTGTCGCAAAATTTTAATGTTAAACAGAAAGTTATTAAAAAACACACACTTGTACTGGTCTCAGCGGATCCCAGACATACTAAGGCGTTTTAACAATACTTTATAAAAAGAGAGAGGTTTAAAATAAAACATCACAGTTACAAATAATTACGTAAAAATATCTAATTTTGTAGGGTAGAATCGAATACAATGAACTTCTCTTTTTTTAAATTTTGGCGTCCATATACGATTATGTCATGCTGCTGTAGTATATTGGCTAAGGTAATATCGTAGAGATAAACTATGTTTTGAAAGTATACGTACATTGCACATTGATTACATTTCTGCACTTCTCCCTCCACGGGGCGCTGCAGTGGCTATAACTTGAACTAAACTTTCTAATGAAACTCTAAGAATGCGTCTTCTAACTCACCCCGAATCTCTAAGCTTACATTAGATCACAAATTCTTAATCTGGGAATCGGGTAGCGTTTTCTGAAATTTCTCTTGTAAGCAATGATAAACCATTTCTTTAAAATACATTATTATGTTTTTATAGATATTTTAAATGTTTAAAATTATGTATATTGAAATAAAACTGTAATGTATGATAGGTACCCTAATGTCGAAATTAGAGCAGAATGCAAGGCTGAGTTAAGCATTATCGACAAAATTAAGAAAGGTCTTTTGCGATGGTTCGGTCATGTGGAGCGAATGAATGATGAAAGAACGGCTAAAAAGATTTATGATGCGAATGTGTCTGGTTGTAGAAGTCGAGGAAGGCCGAGAAAGACATGGCATGATCAAGTACAACAAATTCTTGAAAGTGGTCATGTGAAAAGTCGGAATAATCGACGTGCGTGCATGAGAAGATGTATGAATGTGAAGGAAGCAAAGGAAGTGTGCCAGGACAGAGTGGTGTGGCGTTCTATCCTCTCTGCCTACCCCTCTGGGGAAATGGCGTGATGGTTAGTTAGTTAGTTAGTTATGTTCCATCAAAACATATAATTTATGTATATATATGTATTTATATATACATATAAAAAGTGTTCAATAAATATTTAGTTTAAAAAGTATAAAAATATATATATATATATATCTATTTGTATACTTTTTAAACTAATTATTTACTGAACACTTTATATACATTTAAGGGCAGGCATATTGCCTTAAGGCAATTTCTTCCTACCCACTCAAATCATTCAGTTTGAGAAAATAAGTAGTATATAGGCATATTCACATTCTAATGCATATTCTTATATTCTGATGTACACTCCTGAACACTTACTCCTACTTTAATACACATAAACACACATCTACACTTACTCTCATACAAATACACATAACACATCATTTTGTTGAAACACAATTTAAAAATATATACATGATTTTTATTTAGAAACTTTGCTGGTCTGTCTTTAAACTGTATTTCTTTTCAAAGTGTTATTAAATAATTGTTGACTGTTGTCTTTAAAATAAATAAATATAAATCCAGAATCTAATATTTTTTTCATGTAACAAAAAATACAAAAACATGTAATTTTTTTATAATGCAACAAAAATAAACTTAGAATCTACACTTTACTATGAGTGAGGAGTGGAAATGAGAAAGACAGTTGGGAGAGAAAGGAAAAACTCTTTAGAAAGTAACATTTCAATCTTAATTTAAATGTTAATAAAGAAGAGGCATCTCTGACGTTCTCTCATTTCTAGAACAAAGAGATAGCCCATGTTATGAGTGAGGTTAGAAAAGCTCTCTCAGATAAACAGGCAAAGTGGAATTATTCAAAATATTGTGAAGAGGTGACAGAATGGGAATGTTTCTTCTATGCCTGACACTAAGCCAGTGTAGTTCCGTATGGTATTTGGTTCTGTAGTCGAATTTACGAATATTACAGATAGAACGTATACAGACATTCTGCAATCATTACAACTTATAAAACAATTCAAATAAACAAATTTTTGGTATCACCTTCAACAATTTTTAAATAAATCTCGATTAGAATCTAGTTGTGGTACAGATGGATTCAAAACTCAAACCTCTTATCCGCAAGTCCGTGACTCTTCCACTGGACCACAACTCGGTTACTAATGATATTATCTTTGTTATTATCATTTATTTGGTCCGTATCCGGCCAAATTAAGAATACACTTCTGTAAGTACAATAAAATCAGTAACCTGGACGAGTGTTTTCGACTCAATGGCTGCTTTAAAGTAAAAATCCTGAAAGATGAAATTCGTCGAAGAAAAGTACGCTTCGTATTGTAATGATTGATGCATTTATTTACCATGTTTGAGGTCCCAGATTCGGTTCCTGGAAGGGTTGGCGTGAAATGTTTGTTTTTAAGGGTGGTTTAACACTGAAGTATTTCACTGTCCTTGTACCTACAGCGTAAGACCGATCACCTAACCTTGATGTAACAGATGATCGAGATGTGTTGCTTTATATTTTATTTAGCAAAACAGTTGCCAATGCACCATCAAGTTCATCGCCACGGATATGGTTTTGATAATTATTTTCAATGTAATACCATAATTAATGCTAAAATAAATCATTGTGTTTTCAGTCACTCTTACAGAATGCCGAATACTTTTGTTTAGAAATCAGAACTCTGGTAATTTATTTTAATTTTGATATGCCCACATAAATTTTGGATCGTTAAAATTATAAATCAAACATATTAAATCGTTTTTGCCATAAATAATCTTTATAGACGAAAAATAATAACATGTTACAAAATAAGGGTCTCGACTGAAAAAGTTTCAGGATCGACGTATTGGACATTACAGAATAAGGCTTAGCGCTTGAAGTCATATTAGTTCTCTAGTCCTTAAATCAAACATGTAATTTTATTTATACCGAGCTTTAATAAAGGCCCGACATATATTTTTAGAGTTCATCACTACAACGTCATGGCAGTTAAGCTATTTTTTTGTAAATAAATATAAACGGAGTTCTAGTGTATATTATTGAATCATGTTTCAATATTTTTTTTTAAATGTACGAAAATATTTTATCAAAACGGTATCTTTAAAAAGCTTTAAAAAAAACCTCTTTAGAAAAATTATAATTACTATTTCTCCTTACTGAATAAATAGTGTAATTTACAATAAATGTTTGTTGCTACTAATTTTAAGTTCAGAAATTTTAATTTAAACACTAAAGAAAACTATTTGTATTTTTTAGTAGAAATAAATTGAGATTATATAAAAAACATAAATTTAAAAAAATACAATACAAAAAAATTAAAGATAGGATCAGTGTTAAGAATTAAAGTTGGGATAAAAATAAAAATAAAAATAAAAAGATGAGTGTATGAACAACATTCATTTTAAAAAATACAATATAAAAAAATAAATCATAAAACTGTGTTTAGAAGTTAAGTTGGTTTTAAAAAAATAATTAAAAAAAAAAAAAAGTCTAAAGAAATGCAGTTAAAGGTTTAAAGCAGCTAGGTACATAATGTTATAAAATACAATATAAACAGAATATTCAGTTTTATTTGCTATGGAACATATACATTGATATTTAAAATTTACAAGACCCACGTTAAAGTCATCGAAGTTGATAGAATATTGGTTCGCAAGTACATGCATTTGCATAACTAGTGAATTCGCGCTGTAATTGGTCGATGATGGACCGCAGTAGAACAAAGTATTACATCGGATCACTCGACCAGGCACTCGCACATTAATCAAATTGATAAGTTCACAACGATCGAACATTGATGTTATTTTTTTAAACAAAAAAAGCATGTCACTTAATTTTTGTCTGTTTAAATAATCATTTAAGTATGTTTAATTTATGTATTCAATCAGTTTACTTAATTTTAAATTATGTAATTAAAATCGTGAAAATCCGCTTTTATTATTTAATACGCTTTCAACGTTATTCCCGATTTGTAAATACCTTTTTGTGTTGTTGATTTTCTTTTTTGTGTATTTTTTAAAATTGCAAACAAAGTCATTTTTTCACAGATACATTTGAGATAAAAATTTCGCTGACAAAATGTACCGCTAACAGAACTCAATTAATCGGTCATTTCTAGTAAATATTCCTTATGTGTAGAATAAACCCATTGCATTTATTGGCAGGCGACCGTGACAGTTTCATTTTGTCTCTTAATCAACCAAATGAACGTCTTTAAAATAAAAGTATTTTCTAAAACGGACATTTACACATTATGTTTTAATATCCTAAATATTCCAAATTACCTGAATACCATTACTTTTACCATTCCTTCCTATTCGGTCAAAAACCTTAAAATAAACATTCTAGTCTGTCTATTAATATTAATATCGCCGTTTTATTTTTTAATGTATTTTTCTTACATTAAATAACATAACAAAACAATCAAGTAATGTGTCGTTTGATAACATAGTTGAATTTATTATTTTTTTAAAAATATTCTTCGACTAGTGAATGAATATTATGTCATCCGTATTGACATAATAAAAGTCTAGTACTTTTGGGTAAGTCTAACCTGCATAATATGTTTATTTTCCTATTTTATTTAAAACGACATTTTTTATTTAACATCATTTTTGTATGTGTGAGTTTTATCAAAATCATGTCATAAAAAAAGTTTCTGTACCAAACATTATCTTTAATAAAGTCAATAAAATTTATAAAACATTTAATTATTTCTTTAATAACTTTTAAAGTACTTCTTATTTATTTATTTTAAAACCAGGTTGTCGTCCCGTTGTAGTATTGTGGACTCACGAGCCAAAAATCCCAGGTTCAAATCCCACTCTACCACAACTCGGTTTAGGAAATGGTCTGAAAATTTAAATAATTGAGTAAATAATAAGAACTCAAGTATTTCTCTTTTTCATTGAAAAAAAAATAAATATATATGTGTGGGGCTTATGGGTCATAATCGATGACACACATGTGTTAAAATTTAATAATTCCACCTGGAATATAGTCATGACTCCGAGAAGCAAGTCAGCGTAATCTATTGAATTCAATTCATTACACAAGATAAACGTCCTGTAGTACATTAACATCGTCCCTACCATTAAGATACAAAGAAACTTTGTTCTTGTGGAACATGGCCTTTAAAGAGACTACAGGGCGCAGTCAACGCCCAGTACGGTCCAGTTCAGTCAACCAGTCCAGTTCAATCAGACACTCCGTTCCAGCATGTAGTTCAAATGCAGCTACTTAATTCATTCACCATATAATAAATACTCATTTAACCTCGTGTCTTCTGTCAATCTCTTACTTGTGTAGGAGCTCCACAAACTCTCAGTAACCTAATCCTACATATGTTCTTTTTTTCTCTTTTCTTTTCTTTAAAAAAACATCAGTCTTATCTTTAACTCAATCTTTATTATTACTCAAATTTATTTCATTAAGCTTCACACTTATTTTTTATAATTTATGAAAAATAGCGGAGTTCTATAACAAAGGATATATATGTAAATAAAAAATGATACTAATGATTGCTTACAAATTGTATGTATTTTATGTATCCTTGTTGAACTTTAAAATTAAATAAAATAAATTAATATTTCGGTTTTATCGTTTAATAAAATTAATTAATTAATGCAATAATATTTTTTTGGGTTTTGGAACATACATAAATAGATAAGTAATATTTCCATTTTTTTCATTAGAAAGCAAGATGCATATTTTTGCCAGCTATTTATAACAGCAAAGAAACAGATAGCCGTAAAATGTTTAGCGCGACAATGCATTAGTCTCTCGCCAATCCAAAGCTTCTCTAGTATAAGCAAATGCCATCTAGAAAGAGTAAAAATAGATCCAATGCAATCAATTGTCACAAACCACTCAGTTCTATGGATGCATGACTAGAATGTAAAGTAGAATGTAAAGCATTTGGGAAAAAAATCTTTTTAAAGCGGATTGTCTCACTTCTACATTTTTAGACACGTTAATTTTTGGTTTCGATTTATAATTTTGTATGTTATTTAGAAGGTTTTTACCATATTACCTATTTATCTCGACTGTTGTAATTTATTATAAGAGTTATGGCTCCAGATAGTTAACTTTTGGCACATTTGCGTCACAAATAAATACATTCTTAAACGGTTTCAATTGTTTTTTTTTTTTTTTATAATGTTGTTTGAATGTTTCCGTTTTTCACCTTTTTTCGCATATTTTGGCTTAAACTAATTGTAAAAGAGTGCTTTAAAATAAATAGTTTCTACCACTTCTTGTCTACGCATAGATGAGTTATCAACACTAATGCACTGTTTTCTAAAAATTGACAACTTATTTTCGAGTTTTAAGCTACGCCTACGATTAGATAAATAGAAGAACCATTTTTCACGTCGTGCCCGTTTATGTTCAAGTTACATTATCTATGGTTTCTTAAATATCGTATTTTTATGAATATGATTTCTGATATAATATTTTTTTAATTCTTGTATTTTTAGTTATTTGATTTGACTTGTGTAGTTATTTTATTTTTCATGTCTTTTTTATTGATATAAACACTAAGTACCTTCAATTAACTTTTTCAAAAAATACCTTACAACTAGCTGAACTGTGTCAGATGGAGATTAACCTAATAAGAATCACCGAACTACTTTCGAAACGACTCAAATTTTTACCGGACACGGAGCTATGAGAAGTTATCTATACAGGTTTAAATTAAGGAATGATGACTATTGTCCATGCGATGATATTTCTTCACAGAGTATAGAACATTTGTTATTTAAGTGCCCATTTTTGAGTTTACAACGCCATAATCTTGAAGCAGAATGCAGAAAATATGGAATATCCTTAACAAATATCCACACTGTAGTTAAAAGTTGTTATCACGCACCATTGTTCTTGAACTTTGCAACAATGATGATTGGTTTTATAAAGGTAATAAACCAAAATCAGTGATCAAACATCCCATTTCCAAGACAAACAAAAACGGTTTTTTCCGAGTACCTTAGCCTTGTACATGACACGTAAGGCTACTAAATACAGGGGTCCAAATATATATTTAAAAAAAAAAACCTAATAAGAGGACAATTTTTAATAATGCTTATATGCTCTTATGTTATATATACTCACGTGTATAATACAAATTCTCCGTAAATCTCAATATCCGATAAATATATAAACATTATGTTATATTAATAAATCAACTATGCAAACATGAAAATCTGAATCATAAAAAATTGAATCAAAGCAACTATAAAGTTCTATGTATAAATATACAATAGCACCATTAAAAAGTATATTAATCCTGTCTTTTTTCTTTGTATTCTAGAGAAGCTCTTTCTGAAAGGGTCCTTTGTATACTTACTCTCAGTGGCCGGAGAGGAATATTCGCTTCCGCTCTAGAAGCTTCATAAGCCGGCAACTTGTCTGCAATTTATAAAAATATTGATTTACGATGAAGTTTCAGCATCTCAAACAGTTCAAAGCGTTTCCGATTCTCAAACGGCTGCAAAGGTCATCTATTCGTATTGCATTTTATTGAAAACGTCATTTACAGATATTAAACACATACATATTTATTTATTTATTGTTTCTACAAATATTTATTTATTATAAATATTTCTAAGGAATAAACACCAGAACGAGATCTAATGCACTGTTCTATACACCAAGAAGTCGTACAAACAATGCGTGTCAAGATTCAACAATTAACACGGAAATAAGTTTGTAGATATGTGCAGCTTAGTAAATATCACCTTTCATATGGTTTGAGGGACAATTGCTGATTTGCCCATGTGGGTATGCATAATATATATTGATTTTTGATGTGTATGTATTCGTCTATTCATTAGCTATCTTAAGATCTCTCTGATTCACAGTCCGTCATTATGCCATTCAGTTATTCTGTCAACATGCTATATTCGTTAAGTTTTTAAATTTTCACTTGTTGTGCCGTTGTATCATAATGTACACTTTACAAACTAACTTTTGTTTACATTAATATATATTTTAAATTTATTCATTAACCCTTACAAATTACAAACTTTAAAAAAATATATTTTTAAACTTCATAATCTATTGTTAATAATAATATTTTAAACGTCTTTTGTGAAGGTTGTCTGAGTCTTTTGTTTAGTTTTATCTAGTAGTTTATTGTATAATTTCATTCCCTGGTTTAGTCTCGACTGTACTTGTCTCGTTTTAGAAAGTTTTGTATGATATTTTTCTGATATTCTCGTATTGTGTCCATGTTTACTACAATTTTTGTCATGATTAAATTCTTCGTCTACAGTTACATTAGTAGCTAGTTTATGAATAAATTAAAAAGAATCTAGCTGAAAGACTTCAGTTTCATTTTATTGTTTAGTTTGTTTATTTCATTTTTTCTAGATTTAAGATGGATAATAATATTACGTTTTTTTTCATTAAGTGTAAGTAAGTTCGTGTTTGTCCATTTAGTCAACATAGTTAAGTCTTCGTTTATGTCATTGTTTGTTAATACGTCTGTTTGATTTTTTTGTAGAAAGGTCTAATGTCGTCGGCATGTACAATAATTTTTCCTTTTAACTTTTACCGTGATTAGTCATAATTGTACAAAATATATAATAGTGGACCCAAAATAGATCCTTGTGGTACTCCAAAATTTATTATTTTTCTTTATTTACTATTAATTAATTGGTTCTGTTTTTCAACAATAAGAATTTTCCCGGTGGAATTATGTATTTCTTCGCCATGCAAATAATACGACGTTCTATTAGTCTATGGCCACGTAGCATCGTTATTCTGTTTATTTTTTTAAAAAAATCACTTAGAATTTTCCCGAGGGATCGAGATGTTTTTTTCGGGATGAAAATGTTTATCTCAGTCTGGGAATACGTGTGATAATATTATAATATAACCCTAAGCCCGGTTAAGTACAAAACGTAAATATTATTTCTTCCCAAAGAATACTCGTCTCTGTTGAGACACGTTGTATTATAAAAGTCCATGACCTTTTTTATCGATCACCCTTGCTTTGATTAATACCCCTGTTCGTGATACTGAATACATTTCCCACAGCGACAATATACCTAATTTGGTCTATGTACTACGTCATACCAAAAAATCTTTCACATAACACACGAACAGTGTGTTACATAGCCAGGTGCGGTAATAAATACTTAGTAAATAGAGTATTGTTAGCCCTGTTCAGGTATAATGTTCCATTAAGGGTTCTCAACCTCGGTGATTGATTCCAAAAAAATGATACAAAAATATCGATGTATGTCTTTTACACTACGTCAATGAACCTATTTTACACTACGTGGTAATTTAACTACTTTATTTATCATTTTGTATTTCTCTTTTCTTTCAACAACTTTACAGAAGAGCTTATTACAGTTTTTTTCTTTTTCTTTTAATTTATTAAAAAATCTCATACGTACGTATTATTTTGGCATGATTACTGAATAATTTAAATGCTAGATTCTAATTTAATTAAAAAAAAAAAAAAACTTCAATTGGCTCTTCCATAAAATTGCTACCCTCGCTAGGTTACTTTTTCCTTTTCAGCGTTGATGTTATTTTTTTTTCTATTTGACGTTCGTTTTACAAATTGTGAAATTATATGAAAAAGTAACAATAAAAACATTATTCATAAAACAATTTCAAGAAAATCTTAAAAAACTGATGTTTAAATAAAATTACAATTTTTGAGAGTGAATATGCGATACGATTAAAAAATATTTAAAAATTTAGGCACAGCTTAAGCTTTTTTTTCTTTGGGATATTTTTCCGTATTGTATGTGCCGGAAAATTAAACACAAACTTTGAACCTGAAACCTACCTATCTCAGCCCACGCGCAAGGCACAACTAAAACAAAGCGTGTTATCGACATGCCAGTCTTTTTACTCTAGCTTCTGAATGAAAAGGGATGTGACGTTATCAATTATATAAGTATTGAACGTTTTAAAATATCTTAAGTGTCTCACACTCAGGTTTATTGACGCCGGGTTATTTATTTAATTATTTATTCAGCTGTAATATTTTTATAATATGTTACGAAATTTCATTAATCGCTATTAATCACCGAACCCTTGTCCGAAACTGATTATGCATAAGGCACAGCATAAACAAACTGATCAGTCTGACGCTTCATGTGCCAGTTAATATGCCAAATATCAAACCCAGGACCTTACGCTAGGTAGGTTAACAATCAAATTACTAAATATCGAAAAAAAAAAATTTCCACATGATTTTCTTTCTTAGAACTTTTTTCTTGAAATTAACCAACGAATCAAAAACACTGGCCTTGAATTCTGGTTATATTTAACCGACAAAATTGTTTTGCTTATTCACCCGGACACGAACTTATAAATATAACATAAATATTTAATTCAAAAATCGAAATTTCACAAAAATTAAACCAAAATACAGCCAACATTTGTTACCATACAGAAAATCGTAACGCATGATAAGGTTTCAAAAAAAAAAGAGGCAAAAAACCTTTCAAAATTTTCTTAATACGAATTATCAAATACAGATTTTCCGCTTATAGAAGTATTCTCAATACAACTAACCTGAATTTCCAAATAACTGTTGGAAATATGCGCGTAAAATTTACAATCTCTTTTTTCTGTTGGATAGTATCGGGTGTGTAAATATCGACTTTTTATAAAAGTCAATTTCGTTGTGCTGGAAAATGTGCGTTGTTCAAAGAACGGGTTTAAAATAATCGACAAACATCGATAAATCTCTTTCATCTCATTGTACTCGTAACACGGGCCCAGTTTGTTAAGGCACGGTCGAAGATTGATTTAGTGCTATCGCTGGACCGTGTTGCACGTCGCCATGACGTCGACGTGACGCTAGTAGGCGCTAGCGAAACGTATTGAGCGGGAGTTCCATGCTGTACAATATACCCTGAGACCTAAATGTGTACCTTTACACGTCCTGAGCCACGATCGGAGACAACAACGTTTATTTTGTACTGGAAAAGAAAGAAGAAGAAGATTTTTCATCCACCCGTACACGAACGAAATTAAATGATTACACTAGTTTAAGTTGACATTAAACAAAAAAATCGTAAAAAAGCTTTAATCTTCGGTTTTTTTGTGAAAATAATTTTTAAACTGTATTTTTCAAGTAACAATGTTAAAAAATGGCTCATAAATAGTTTTTTTAATGTTTCTCTAATGTTAAATAACCCGTACCTTCATTAGCCACAGCCGACCGTAACTTTGATCAAAGATGGAATGAACAATTATATATTAATGCCAGTAAAACGAGGTATTTCAAAAATGCAACAACATTTACTGTGGTTATAATTTGATACGAACAAAATAAGTCGAGTTTTCTGCGTGGAACCTAACATTTAATTTTTCTCTTGCTGTAATTTTCCTAAAGGATCTTCCCACTAAATAGTTTCATGATCTCCTGTTAGGAGAGTAGTTTCCTTTTTGCGTGATCAATTCAGGGCCTATGTTTTCATACGCGGGGAAAAACTAAATTATTCTTCCTTAGAAAGCCATTTGGATCCTTGAGTTAAGTTCAAGTACAAAAGGTGAATCGAAAAGGGTTGGATGTCATTAAATTGATGGTATATTTTTCAAACTCCAAAAAATACGGTCACAGAGGTTATCCGTGACAAAATTAAATTTAAATTGTAGAGTTTTATTCTGTATTCATACACTGTTTGTGCATGCAATGATTTTTTGAGAAATAATTATACGAATACAGACAAAAAAATTTATAAATTCAAAATATCGGTGATTTCAAGTTCAAGCTAGCATTTTTTGCTTGAATTGGGATTTTTTCTAGTTTAAAATTGCTTTAAATTGGCCACTGTTTATCACTTAAGCCTATTACAATTATAAATAAGAACTTTTGTTTTTTTTTTTTATTAAGTTAGGAAAGCTGAATAAATTTTCGAGGTCATTCATTGGTTGGATTCAATTATTTAATGTCGAGATGACATGTCAGTAGAAAATACCTAGATAGATAGAGATAGTACAGAAATTAAGTATCCTGCCTAAGATTTTACAATCGCGGCCCAGGAATGCAATAAGGCAAATTGTCGATCGACCATTTTACAATACGAAGCTGTTTTGTAATTTAGCTAGCCAACATGTATTTTGGCCAAAATGACAATCCAGCTGCGACATAGACACCAATAAAACTATGAGGTTGTAACCTGGATTTAAAATGTTCACCAAAATTTTTTTAAATACCTTGATTATAAAAACAATCAAACGCTTTGTACTTACAGCCAATCCGCCAAACAAAATGGATTTTTTACCCTTGAAAATGGACGCACTGTTTCTAAATTATGATATTTACATAAATTATTAAATAATAAAGTAGACTCTTTTAACCTACTCTCCAAAATTGATTTTAATGTCTCCTTTCGCGTGACAAGCAATAAGTATTTATTCCATCTGCCAGTCTGTAGCACTAACTATGCACAACACTCTTTCCTCTATCGTTCTTGCTCTAACTATAATGCTTTTTTTCATATATTGATATATTTTACACGCCCCTTAATTTATTTAAAAATAAATTAAGACTCATTATTTCTGGCTGCAATACGATCCCACTAACTATTAAATGATGCTCACACTTACACACACCTTAACACTTACTCCTACACTAATACACATAAACACACATCTACACTTACTCTCATACAAATACACATAAACACACCCTTTTGCTGTAACACAATTAAATAATATGTATGATTTCTATCTAGAAATTTTGCTGGTCTGTCTTTAAACTGTATTTTTTTATGTTACTATATCATTGTCAACTGTTTGTTTCTTTAAAATAAATAAAACGTGAAAAAAAATGTGTTTTTTACCTATAGTTCAAAACACCTGATATACATTATTCATAGCCATATTCTCATACATGAACATCCATTTGCATGCTGTGAGTTGTTCTATAATGCAAGCAAAGTTCCTCATTAATCTCTTTCGAAAGTCGACAATTCGGGCTCTAGAGACCTCAAAACCATATAATTTACAAATTCAAAAGACTAGACTTCTTAATGTCGTTATTCATATTTGTTGGTCTTCTTTGTTTTATAAATTCAGTAACATTCATAGTACGTGTATATATTATATTTCAATCAACCATTTATATCGACGATGGAAAAGAAAAAAATCCGTACCAGTATGTTAGCAACTTTACAGGAGATCCATATTTTTTTTTAAATAAATGAAAATATTTTTTGTTTTTTTTTTTATTTAAGTTATAAAGTAATCACGCCAAAGTATAGGTACATATGATTTTTTATATTAATTCAAAAATAATAAAAGGCTCTTCGGTAAAGCTGCTAAATGTCCCTTAGAAACTTTTTCTTTTCCACCGCCCATAAAAATAAAATGATGTTAAATATAAAAGTTTATGCTATTGCCGGTGTCAAGGTTGAATGAGAAAGTTCAGTGATTAAAAAAAACATTTATCAATAGACAAATCCAAAAATTAATAAAGTTTTAATGTAACGTATTGTCATCGCTATGATTTTTTAAAGTTTTGTAATATTGAAATTTCCCACTTAAACTTTGAAATTAAACCCCCCGCGACGTCGCGAGTTCTGGTCGCTGAGTGATCAAAACGCACATCTGAATATCGCACGCAACTACACTGGCTCAGTGTCAGGTATAGAAGAAACATTAACATTCTATCACCTCTTCACAATATTTTAAATAATCCCACTTCACCTGTTTACCTGAGAGAGCTTTTCTAACCTTTATCACAACACGGACTATCTCTTCGTTCTTGTAACGAGGAAACCTTTTTATTGCCCTTTCATCGCTCTAATTTTTTGCCTTCTCTTTCACAACAGTAACTGCTCAATTGTGAAATAATCTACCCACTAATATTAGAGACGCCCTTTCTTTATTTACATTGAAGTCCAGATTGAAATGTCACTATCTTAATATTTGAGTTGTTTTTTTATCCTTCTTCTTTCCTTCCCATCCCCTATTCTCTCTTCATAGTTTAGTGTTAATATTTAAAATATTTTTATTTTGTTTATCTTTGTTTTTAATTTTGTATAAAATTGTAAGATTCAATATGTCCATGTACTTGTAATTTTCTCAAACTGAACGGTTTGGGTAGGAAGGAAGAAATTGCCTTAAGGAAATAAACCCGCCCTTATATTTAATAAAATTGTAAATATATGTTAAGTGTAAAATTAATAAAAAAAATAACGATGAAACTTATATGTAAGAACAAAATGCACAGAAAACTTTGTTTTAACTGACGTTAATTGTACAAACCGCTAACTTGCAGGCGTTCTATGACACCGTTATACATAATCGGCTTAGTTTTTAGGAACGATAAACAGTTAGATTTTTACTTTTCACATTTTAGTTGATCCTCGTACAATAACAATATGTACCCGCTAAACATCAAAATAAGCTAAACGTCATAAAACCTGGCAATCATCACGCCTATGGAAGCTACAACAGCAACACGTGGCCACACGAACAATTGAACGTAGTTATGCAGAAAGTAGCCAGTCTACAGTTTTGAAAAAATAAGATATAGATGTTAGCGGGTGCAGTAAGGGCTATAAACAGCAAGACCGCTTTCGTACAAAAAAATGTTTTAATCACCTTTTGAAAATGATTTCCATCACAAAAACGGTATTTTTCAATTTGCAGAAAACACCCACAGCACTAGAAAAATCTTAACGAATTTAAAAAAAAATTAAAGCTGGTCAAATATATAATAAAATTCTTGTTTGTCATATAAAAAAAACTAATACATTCATCGTTTATCATTTGTTAAAGTAAAAAAACATTCCAACTGTTGTGTAGATTTGTTTATTCACCCATTTCACTAAGGTGATATTATCTCAGTTTCATTTTTCTATGACTAATAATCTTATTTTTACCACGTGTTAGAAATATTTTTTTGCATCCGAAATCCCATGGCACTGGAACTCCTTATTATTTTACTAGATTAACTAACTGTTTAGCCGTAGGAACGCAAACAAGCCCGGCCTCCGGATACGCGACGATAGTTATCTACTAATGGTTCCAAGAAAGTTCTCTCTTCTCTCATTTTAAAACCTAAAAGAGAATCTCCCCAGAACTATCATCCCTCTTCCTATACTCATACTACTGTCCCTGATCAAATAACAGGCCCTAGTCGCGGATTTCAAATCAATTCCGTTATTTTTTCAAAACTTAAGAAAAAGGTTATAAAAAGATAGATTCCGGCTCTCTAAGATAAGTTGGATATTCGTAGGAAGAGGAGTGAGCGACGCCAAAGTCTTGAAAAAGGTCGGCGTTTGGTAAAAATATGTAGACAATAGAAAACCTTCCATTTGTATTATGTAGTATATATTTCTACATAAACCTGAAAAAACTTCAATTAAATAGGAAAATATCGCGTACTACGAATGCCGATAAGAATGTATGAAATGAATTTAGAATATTTTTATTTTTTTTTAATTTAAAAAAAAGAAGAAATATTGCGTTCTTATGATTTACCCAAATATTTCATTGTGAGGGTCACTTTCAACGAGTTGTAAATAACTCAATACTAGAAAATGGCAATCGAGTTGGGGTAGAGTAGGATTCGAACCACGGACCTTTGGTCCGTGAGTCCGAGACACTAGCCACAAGACAAATCAAGATGGATATTGTGTAGAAATGTTATTATATATAACTTTAAAAAAGAAAATACAAAAAATATGTCACTAGAAAAA
Organism: Micrasema longulum; assembly: GCF_059751315.1. Lineage (NCBI taxonomy): Eukaryota > Metazoa > Arthropoda > Insecta > Trichoptera > Brachycentridae > Micrasema > Micrasema longulum. The sequence goes on from NW_028277606.1 coordinate 850,537, forward strand.
CGCGACCTTTTAGGCATTAATAGTTGTGACGAATTAGTAACTAAGAATTAACACGATAATTTAACATATGGAGCTTTGTTTGAACATACAAAGATTATCATTATGGTAAAAAAACACAGTTTCGTGTAAAAACTTCTGTCAACTTTATTATCACATTTGTTTAAAAGTGCCGTAATACCCAAAACAATAGGGAAAAATCACGTTTTTTTTTCAACTTTAAAGCAATAAAGTTCTATGAAATACTGTCCAGTAATATTTTTTTTTTTGAAAAAGTTATTAATTAAAGAAAATTAACATTTTACGCACAGATAGAAAACATTTGAGAGAAGGAAATTTTTTAGCCAATCCTGGAGGTCTAATAACAGTGGTTGGGTTACAGCACAGTACGTCCAAGCTTGTGAAAAATAACATCAATTTTTTTGTGTGCTCACCGGAAACCGAACCTGGAACTTTCCGTCTATAAGTCAAGCGTCTTAACCACTACGCCACGGGGGCCGCCAAACGTGGAATTCTTAGCATTTATAGGACTGATGACCTATCATTGGCTGGTTTAGGTGTAACATTCACAATTTTGCCTTTGTTTGAAAATGCATATTTCATCAATTGGTCGATTTTTGTAGTTTTTTACTTATTTATTTACTTTTAAATTTTTAACACCACACCAAGCTAAGATGCCAAATTGCGGTAGCAAATTAGAAAAAAATATATTTTAACTAATGCGGGTGAGATTCACCGGACTTAAATATTTTTCCTACATACTTGGCAACGCCTAATAATATAGTTTTCTTTTTTAAATTCTTCTCGGGTAGGTTGGTTTAATTAACAATATTTTGAGTTTGTCATAATATTTCATAATTTGTGTGTGAAGATCGAACATAAACGATCTTAATAGGCTCACTTTGTATTGTTTTCTTGAAAGCAGTTAAATCTAAATAGCAATCTTAACGAAAATAATTAAAAATGCCTTGTGAAATTATGTTATTTAATATATATCATTACTGGGACAAGTAAAATTCAATATTCTGACTCGTAGATTGAGAAACAATGAAATACTATTCATCGATCAGCATAGAACAAACTATGGCCTAAATTCTCCAATGATCCGCCTTTGTCGTATTGTTAACTCAAGACAAGATCTGGACTTTTTTGGTTTAAGTTTACAACGATTTAAACGAACACTTAATAAATAGTCCAGATCTTGTCTCGATGTCCCTTATGTTTGTCAATGCTTCTTTTCTTTTTTAAAAAATGTTTTAAACCATTCTTTTATCTTAATATTTAAACCTTATAAATTGTAAACGTGGAAAATGTCCGGTAATAAATAAATAAATATATCACTATTAAAAGATTTAAGAAATATTTTTTGCTTGCGACACTTCTGGATTTTTTTATTCAATTTCGTGTTTTAGCTCATCGGGGAGTTTATTATATTCGGAATTCATTATTTAATCACTATCGCCACTAGGTTGTGCATAAAGGAACTAATCAAATGCAGCTTATTTTGATCATGATCATGTTTCATGAAGGTAAGGTTATTAATAAGGTCTTATTATGTAAGGTCTCATACTTCATTCACCAGTTCAGGAGCAATGAAATATTGCGGTGTAAAATCACATTTTAAATGAACATTTTATATTGACCTTCCCATTTTATTGCGAGCTGAACTTATTTCCACTCGATATCCCTTTTCGGGATTTTTAATTAAAAATGCTCGTCCAGGGTTTTGGTTCTATTTTTCAACTATAAGAAACTATATGATCAACTACCCGAACACGGAAATAATAAAACGGTATTGATAATAATAATTCAATTCAATTTTGTTTTTTTTTTCTTCTTCGACGAAATGAAAACGAAAAATACATAATTATATTAGCCTTCTGGGGTAAGCAATGTTCTAACATCGAATTATAAGCGAACAACATTTGGCAAAAATATCTACTCTCCACCGAGACAGAATTCATTGTATACAAAACAATACCAACAAAGGGATATCTTTATTTCAATTTAACATTTTTTAACATTCTCATCCATTACTCAAGTGCCAAGAAGATTTTCATCGCGGCGATGTAACTTTAAATTGTGGACTAAAATCCGGGCAAGCTTTATATCTTTTAATAGTTTTCGCAGTCTGAATACGAATATTAAAGTTTAAATTGAATTTGCTGAAGTTTAGCAATGTTTCACATTTTTGTTGTTTCCTGTCGGTACAGTGTACATGAGTGAGTTGCATGCTGTATGGAGATTTTTTGTAGTCTGTATCATTTATTTAAAATCTGTTTTCCGACAAATTTGGCTTTGAATCCAAAGATGCATTTATGCATCATAACGATATATTTTTTTTGTATTCTTTGACAGAAGTTTTACACTTTCAATAATGTTTAAAATCTTTCTTTTGTCGTAGAGGAGTACGAATCAGTTCGGTCCATTTTTAAAAGATGGCTCCGGCTGTAATTAATGTTTTAGTGACAGCTGATTTTGGTAGTTTCAGAGAGGTTAGACATCTGTCAATAATATTCAATCGCTTTGAGTTTCAAACAAAAACCCCGTTTTTAACTAAGTTGAATATGACAAATTTTGTTTTTAACTAAGCAATATTTGCGGGAGGCTTTGGTTTTCTACTTTAATTGGAACGTTGAGTTTAAGCGAATTGAATGCTTGTAAAAGTTTATTAAAACAGTGTTCCAACTAGTAAATTATGTAGGAAATAGTTTCAACGTTTAAATAATGGTGATTTCAGCCTTAAAAACAAGTCTTGTTCTGGACAGCCAAAATAATTTGAAGACAAAGAATTATAGGCATTATTTTACAAGTCAAACGTAAAAGGAGCTCTCAAAATTATTAGGATTTTATTTTATTTTTATTTTATTGACATATACGGCAAATCTGCCTTTTACTAAAATTTATACTACTCACATATTTGTCTAATTATATATGTATCTTTTTTAAAAATTTTAATTTCCTTATATCCAAGATTTTAAAAAAATTACCTAAAAATTATACAAGATTAATATTTTTTAAAAATACCTAAAAATCATACAGCATATTCAGTAGAAAGTTTGAAAAATACAGGAATAAATGTAAAAAACAAAATTAAATAATAAAACATTCTTAAGTCATACAAAAAGAAAATCATAAGTACTGTTTCATACAGCTGGGCAAAGTAAACGAAAAACTGTATATATTATAAAATGCATGAATTAATAAATATAATTACCATTCACCACTTTTGAAAAAGGTCAAAACCCTACACTAAATATATCAGATACGTGGGAATAACTATTGCCGAGTTCATGAAGTCTATTTAATACGGCATTACAAGTATACACTATCCGTAAATTGTTGTTACAAAACGGTGGCACCTGTCTAGTTATTCTTCCAGACACCCTGACGTTGATGAGAGATTAAGTTCAGGGCAATCCTATGTTGAATTTACAATTTTGAATAAATTTAAAAGGTCTCTAATTTTTCTTCTACCGTTAAGTTTTAACAAATTCAATTTTATTTACGCAACAAACAGTTTTTGGACGATTGAAATCCATTGTACGTACAGTGACAGCTATTGGTTGCCTGATAAACTGAAGCCGAGAAACTGAGACGAGCAGCTGATTCAAAGGCAATAAAGAAAGGTCAGTTACATTGGATTCTGATTAGAGATGCGAAATGGATATTCTACGACAACCCCAAGAAGAAAAAATACTACGCTGTGTCCGGTCAATCGTTGACATTTACCTCAACATCAACACCAAAGCCGAATATTCATGGTTTGAAGGTTATGGTGTGGGTCTGGTGGGACCAAAAAAGTGTTGTATACTATGAGCTGCTACAATCTGGCGATTCCATTACAAGCGATCTGAATGGGCTACAATTGATTGGTTTGAGCCGTGCATTACGAGAAAAATGTCTGGAATACGAGCAAGGACATGTCGAATTCAGCATGATGGCGCTCGACCTCGTGTTGCAAAAGTCGTAAAAACATATTTGAAAACGCTCAACTCAGAGGTATTTTATCGCATCTGCCGTAGTTGCCGGACATTGTTCCATCTGATTACTAGTGGTTCCGTGAAATGCACTACGGTTTGGCAGGTCGCTGGTTCACTTCTTTTGCTGAAATCGTAAAGTGGCTCCTAACTTGGATTGCCTCAAAAGACGAGACATTTTTTCGAGACGGAATTCGGAAATTGCCTGTGAGGTGGAAAAAGCAGTATCCAGCGACGGACAATACTTTAATTAATGTGTTCATTCAGTTGGTTCTGAAAAAAAAATTAATTGAAACATTTTTTTCCACAAAAAAACGGACCGAACTAATTTGCGCCCCCAATATTTACGTAATGTCTACAAGGAATGAAAGAAAGATTGTATAAATTACCTATTGTTACATTTATGTTGCAAAAGTGGCAGTTTCTAAAATCGTTAAACTTGAAGTAGTTTTTATTTTTTAAGATGTTTTTTTAAATTATATAGGACTATTATGAAATATATTAAAAAAAAATAGTTCGAGTCTTCTTCACTAGGGAAACCTGTTCTCAAAAGGACTGTGATTATTATTACACCTGATAATTTTTCATAATATTTCATTATTTGTGTGTGAAGATCGAACATACACGATCTTAATAGGCTCACTAAGTCTTGTTTTCTTGAACGCAATCTTTTCTTGAACGCAAATAACAATCCTAACAAAAAGAATTAAAAATGCTTTGTGAAATTATGTAATTTAATATATACATATTTTTTTAAATAATAAATTATTTTCTTAACGTTTTATGATTTTACATAATAAAAGTCTAAAGATATAATAACGCTTGTGTTCAGAATATACTCATTCACAGTAGTCGAACGTAAGAACACAGTAGGCGGCCTCCATGGTGTAGTGGTCAAGACGCTTGACTCACGCACGGAAGGTTCCGGGTTCGATTTCCGGTGAGAACACTAAAATTAAAAATGTGATTTTTCTCAAGCCTGGTTTCTCTGTGATGTAATTCACCACTGTAATTAGGCCTCCTGGCCTGTTGTGGTGCAAAAAAATGTAAAATGTAAAAAAAAATTTAAAAAATGGGTTGAGTTAAAACTTGTTTTCATATTTAGCGAACGTTAACGGTTTTCAAATAATTAATCGTACAAAACTAAAGCGTTCGCTCAAATTTTAAGGATAGCTTGTTCACCTCATTCTTAACAATATTTTATAAAAAACTATCTATGCCAATACAATGCTTCAATACAAAGGGTTTTTTTCATTTGACTCTAAGACGCATTTGTTAGTCAATTTAAGTTAAATTCTCTCAAAGCGCAGTAATTTTTTATTGAGATGTTCTGACTTGATTAATTTATTGTTGCTCTTTTGGGACACTCTGAAGATAAATTTAATTAAGCTGATTTTCTAAAAGCATTATAAACTTGAAATAGATGAAAACAATACAGTATAGAAGTGACATCGATAGGCCATTACTGATTCACTTAGCGGGCGTTAATTAAAACGGATTGAAATCTCTATCATGGCGACACGTTTCTCAGAAAACACCCCTTATTTATTCGTCTCCCTAAAAACGCTCTAAAAACCCTCCCAAAATGTTGGAAGGGAAGGAATAAGACATCAACCCTCCACTTTCTATTTCCCCGTCACAATATTTCCCACCCCCTTAAACTTGGGCTCCGTTAGAGAGCACAATTAAAGAAAACTGTGTTTCATTGTTGTTATATTTGGGAATGCCATGATAATAATTTTTTTGTCATAATTTAGATCCCAAATTAGCGGAAAAATAACATCAACATTGCGTTTTTTATTTTCAATGGAAATAAACCAGAAAATAATATTTGGGTCAAGCATATTAAGCTAAAATATCTTGTTATAGATATATATAAATATGTATATTTATAAATGGTATTATACAATCCCTCTTTCTAACTCTCCTTTTTGCTATGTTGAATGAAAACAACAAAATATGTATAAATACTTATCAATTATAATTCAAATACATAAAGTAGTTAAACACGGTTTTTAATTTCCAATAACACCAAATTAAATTAATTGTTAGTTTTCATATAATATGATCTGAGTTTATGATTCGGCAAGAGTGTTATTTCCATGAATTTTACACTCAAAAGCAAATATAAAGTGACTTATTCAAATATCTTCATTCTTCTTCTTCTTCTTCTTCTTTTAGTGCCTTGCCGGGTCCCCTCGACGTTGGCGATCACTACAGCGAAAGCATATGTATCTGTCCTGCGCTAATTTTACATTTCGCAACCAGGGCGACTGCTTATTGATGTACTCGCCGTAGTGATTCCTGAGAATAAAACACCAGAGTGGTTTCCCGTTGCCTTCTCCGTTGGATTTTATGTCGGGGTTACCTTACCTTAGCTGGTTGGTTTTGGTTTTGAGGCGCCAAAAACTTGCCTTTCATCCTCTCGTTATCTGCTGCGATCACACCGTTATGAGTGTGATCCCATTGTCCAAGGTTCATGACGTGGACGCTAACAAGTAAAACTAGTCAGTAGTGTTGCCGGTGGAATGCAACTGGGCGTTCGCAGCATTTTATAGAATCACATCCTCCAGCAAGACGTGACTCACTGCGACCCTACTGACAGTTCGAACCCCAAATATCTTTAATTAAATCAAATTAAGAGCAAATGTTATTAAATATTTGTAAATAACCACTTACCGACTTTTTGATGTCTACCGGTTTCGGGACGTACCCGTCTCTTCGACAGAACACCAATTAAACCAACATGCAAAACCCATTGTACACTTTCACCATAGTTGTTGCACAAACATATAAAACCAACAAGACATGCATTTTAATAAGCACATGCACTGATTAGGACAAACATGCACTGTTTGAATAATAAAAATATTCTTTGTTATTTGAGAAATAGTCGAAAAAAGGAGAGGGGGTAGAGGGAGAGGGTGAGTTTTACAGGCTAAAGGTGACCATTACAGTGCAACATCGTAAAACGGATATATATTAATTGTTTGTTTGTTTATTGATCAAAAGAACATTATTTTTTGGGATTTCCTAATGTAAAATATTTCCACATTATTTACTTTGAACCCTTTATTATTTGTATGTAAGATTTTAACTCCTGTATTTTTATTAAAGCCATGATTTAAATTGATTAGGTGATTTGCGAACTCAGAAAAATTATTATTTTTGTGTAGAGACTTCATCTGTTCTTTAACAATATATCAAAAATTCTTGAAGGACAAGAATAACATTTTAATTGTTAAATACCTGAATTATTTAATAAACTATTCGTAACTTTATTATTAAGCAATAATTTACCAATATTGTTATTTGTGTAAAAAGCAGGTTTGCATATTATTTAGTAAAAGATTTGATATATTTATGGATATAGTATTTACATCAAGAATTCTTCTTTATTTATTATCTTTATTAGTATTTTTACAATTATTGTTTTAAATTTAACGTACTGATAAACTTATTGTCAAGTACTGAATTATATTTTTATAAAAGCAACTCTTATAAGACTGTCAATATCTAAATACTACCCACATCTTTCTTTTTCAAAGCTATTGTTATCCTTCATTCGTTATGTGAGCAAGTTACTTATCGTGTTGAAGTGTCATTCTGATGAGTTCTTAATATATCTGCTTGTGCATAATTTTGGATAAAGTGAACAGTACAGTTATAAAAACTGCTTCAAACATAGATTTCCTCATCATCAACACGATGGCAGTATCCTTGACATTATGAAGTGAAGTGCACCATATAAGAAACAAGATGAAAGGTTTTAAAATGAGTACGATTCATTATACAGTCCACACCATCTTATTTTGTTATCAGTGTATAAAACATTCAGAGGTATGAGCTAATCAGAGTGTGAAAAAAACATTTTTTTAAATTATTTTCTTTCAAGATTATTTAAAAATTTATATTTATTTTTTACTCAACAAGACTGGTTTAATACAATATTTACATTTTAAAGCAAAGCGTTGTTATCTTTTTCTTACTCGTAAACATATTATAAATGTTGTTACAGAAAGTTGGTCATAGCACCTACGATGGCGGCGGTGACCCGCTATTTAATGTCGATTTATTTGCCTGGTTTTGGGGTAGCTCGCAAACAACACACGGCACGCCACTGATTTGATTAACTATTGTGATGGAATAATTTACAGCGGATTCATTCATATCAATTATTCTGGAACATTCGCAAATGAAACTGTCTGAACTGGCTATGCAAAATAACGACAGAACGGCCCATCCTCCGACACTGTCAGGTAATAAACTTGATGTTTATTGCCAACGTTAGACTTTCGTTTTAAGCCCCTTTGTATTGCCCGGTTTTATTTTTAATACGACGAAATAAATTGATGTGGAATTATTTCTAGTATGTTTGCATAATTTGAAATCTAGGGATTTCATTTCGTAAAGAGGGTAACGTTTTATAGTAGATGAATAAGATTTCTGTGAAATAATTACTTTTTTACAGTTAAGGGAACGAATTATTTTGCATGAAAAAAAAACTTAATATATAAAGCAGGTTTAGTAACAAGTTTATTTTAGTCTCAGTTTCATTTTATTTATTTTTTTATTTATTTATTTTTTTATTTATTTATTTATTTATTTATTTATTTATTTATTTATTTATTTATTTGTTTATTTATTTATTTATTTATTTATTTATTTATTTATTTATTTATTTATTTATTTATTTATTTATTTATTTATTTATTTATTTATTTATTTATTTATTTATTTATTTATTTATTTATTTATTTATTTATTTATTTATTTATTTATTTATTTATTTATTTATTTATTTATTTATTTATTTATTTATTTATTTATTTATTTATTTATTTATTTATTTATTTATTTATTTATTTATTTATTTATTTATTTATTTATTTATTTATTTATTTATTTATTTATTTATTTATTTATTTATTTATTTATTTATTTATTTATTTATTTATTTATTTATTTATTTATTTATTTATTTATTTATTAACGGACATTGTCCATGTATACAATTTATAAGGATTAAATATTACAATAAAAGAGTAGTTTAAAATTATTATTATTATTTTATTGATTTCATTTTTAAAATCATTCAAATAATAAAATCCGATTTACAGTTTGATTGATTACGTAAAGAAAAAAAAATCTAATATCTATCTGGATAATCGGAATATCGTCAAGGTATACCGGCTAAGACAAAAAAATAATGCTAGATACATACAGGTACATAATTTTAATAAATAAATGTGTCAATGAAATTTGGTACTAGGCCCTTGTAGCACATAGTTTTCAAAAGTTTCACAAGCATTTAGAGTATTAATTTCAAAATATAAGAACTGGACTTGTGAAATCAAAAACTTAAAATCGGGTTGTGGTCCCGTGGTAGCATTATGGACTCACGGACCAAAGGTCTGAAGTTTTAATCCCACTCTACCACCACTCGATTTCCATTTTTCCAGCACAGTTAATTTACAACTTTTATGAAATGGTCAGAAAAAAATGTAATATTTGAGTAAATATATTTTTTAAAAAAAAGAACATATGTTTACATTTAAAAAAAAAAAATAATTTAAAAGTTTTCTGAGAAGTACGATAACATTGAACAAATAATATTTCTTATGTTGATACAGATAACTTGGCATAAAAAAAAGTTGTTTTATACCTTTTCATCTTTTTATCAGTTCGAATTTGAAAAATATTATTTTTTTATTTATTAACGGACATTGTCCACGTTTACAATTTATAAGGTTTTAATATTAAGATAAAAAAATAGTTTAAAACATTTTTTAAAAAAGAAAAGAAGCATTGACAAACATAAGGGACATCGAGACAAGATCTGGACTATTTATTTAGTGCTCGTATAAATCGTTGTAAACTTAAATAAAAAAAGTCCAGATCTTGTCTTGAGTTAACAATACGACAAAGGCGGGTCGTTGGAGAATTTAGGCCATGGTTTGTTCTATGCTGATCGATGAACAGTACTTCATTGTTTCTCAATCTACGAGTCGGAATATTGAATTTTACTTGTCCCATTAATGATGGAATATCGATTATACCATTTAATATGCCGAACATATATATGGAGTCAATATTTTTTGAAGACTAGAAATATTTAACATTAATTCTATTTCAGCATAAGAATAATTATCTCTCTCTAGTCCGAGCATCCACGCTATTTTTCGAAGCAAGCGATGTTGGACTGATTTAATGTGATTTATGCGATTGACATGTCGTAAATTCACCATCAACTTTATTTTGCATTTGTACATACTCGTTAAAGTATACAAACTTCTAAAAATAAATATGTCATATACTTTTCCTAAATTATTTTCTCCAAAAACTCTAAGCGAATTATATAAAATTATACAAAACGTTTTCCAAATCAATAAATTAATCAAAAATGTTTTTTTTATTTTTCAATTAAGTTGTACATGCAAACATATTTAAATATGTTTAATTGAAGATTAGAGAAACAACGGAAAGAAAAAAATATAAAAAACAGTTAACAATTCACATACATGTATATGTACTCGTAGATTGCATTTGCAATTCACAATTTGTCGCCAAACTAGACAATAGTCTGTTCTAAGGCTAACGAACTGAGAAATTACTGGTTTGCAATGAAACATGATAAATAATAAGGGCATGTAAAAAAAATACAGTAAGCATCATAGAGAAATCAGAAATATATTTTATGTTGGATTCACTGCAGTTAAATACATATTTTATAATAAAATTATTTTCGCAATTTGCCGCTGAAATTTTAAAGTTACGGTAATTAAAAAATATTTCAACAATGTTTTGAGCCAATGACAGGTCATAAGCCCTGTGAATGCCTAGACTACCATATTCCCCTCTCAAAAATTTTTTCCCCTCTGTTGCAACAAATGAAAAAAATGTTTCGTTTAATTAAACCCTGGGGGCGCTGTGATGTCACATAAGCCTACATGGAATACATGACTTGATGTATCTCTCTTTAAAAAAAAAAAGGCGTGTTTTGGTATAACATACCTAAATCGTATGATTATTTTTAGTATTTACAGTGTATTTGATATATATGTTACATTTTGGTTTTTACTCTTAAAAAGCTCACATGGTAAGGATAAATATTTTTTCTGTTAAATTTCAGCAGGTTTATACAACTTTTACTTTCCAAATCCAGTGTGAAAAAGTCAATTTGAAGATGCCAAAAATACAACTTCATCATTTAATTATCATAAGAGAGATTTATCAAGTCTTGTGTCCTTTACAAACTCTTGTTACACCACAGCCACACAATAGTTAATTTCCCGTATTTTATAAGATCTCGTATTTTGCTTAGTGGAACATGACGTTAACGCGCCATTTCCAGAGATAGTAGTCTATTATGAGTTTATGTCAAATTCAGTTCAAGCGAATCCTTTTTTAAAATCAATTGATGTTAAATCGAAAAAAGGGACCATAACCCATCTTCACGCATTATTTAAATTGATACGTTTTCTTACAATATTATCCAAATGCATCTATTACAAATTCTTCAACGAGTATTACGTTTCCGAATGCAATTTCAGTTACCCGCTTTCCGAAGAGAAGTCAGTTGATTGTTTGGTGCTAATACTGGCGGAGTTTATACTCACCTACCGGGGTCTCACCACCTGAGTACACCTTACTTCTCCCCTTCGCCGCAGCACCACCCTTCAACTATCCCCCACCTACCTGAGAAGCATCAAAGAAAGCATTTTGCTGATTGCTTCCATTCACAGTTAAGACTGAAGAAGCAGTTGGATAAAAATTCGTGACATATGTCTTTGAAACAAAGTTCTTATGTAAAAAAACAGGGAGTTCCAAAACAAAACAAAATGATTATAATGACGTCAGCATTTAAAGCGTTTTTTAACATTTAATTTTTAAAAAACCCTCTGAGTAGAATTGAAAAAACAATAAATTAACGCTTTTTATCTACTAATAAACAGAAATTTCTCAAATTATTACATTTCTGTGTCCAGTCGGATGATTTTTCAAATTCAAAAGTGAATTTTTCCACACTTCCTCTTTTTAAAATACTTCAGACTTCAGTCAAAAGCTTAGATATTATCATTCACATACATTTAGGGTGGCACAATCAGGCAAACGAAGTGAGTCGTAAACTTTATAGTAGTTTGCACTTATTAAAAAAATTACAGAATTTCTTGCCAATTGATGTTAAGCAAGCATTAGTCCAGAACTTACTTCTTCCACTCCTTAATTATGCGGATGTATGTTATCCAGATGCTAATTCTGAATTACTTGATAACCTGGAATGATTGCAGAATGTTTTTATCCGTTAAATCTTTGATCTTCGCAAATTACCACATAGCCAAATATCGCACGCAACTACACTGGCTGAGTATCAGGCATAGAAGAAACATTCACATTCTATCACTTCCTCACAATAATTCGAATAATCCCACTTCGCCTGTTTTTCTGAGAGAGCTCTTCTATCCTCTTTCACAACACGGACTATCTCTTCGTTCTTGTAACGAGAGAATCCTTTTAATACCCTTTCATCGCTCTAATTTTCTGGGCTCCTTTTTCACAGTAGTAGATACTCATTTGTGGAATAATCTACTCACTTATGTTAGAGACGCCCCTTTTTTATTTACATTTAAGTCAAGATTGAAATGTCACTATCTAAATATTTATGTTGTTTCTTTATCCCTCTTTATTCCTTTCCATCCCCTCTCCTCTCTTCATAGTATAGTGTTATTTTAATATTTTTTTGTTAATCTTTGTTTTTAATTTTGTTTGAAATCGTCAGATCCAATATGTCCATGAACTTGTAGTTTTCTCAAACCAAACGGTTTGGGTAGGTTGAGAGAAATTGCTTTAAGGCAATAACCCGCCCTTAAATGTATATAAATTGTATGTTTATAAATTGTATATGTATATAAAGTGTTCAATAAATCAATGAATTCTTTGTGTAAAATAAAAACAGAACCCTTTAGTATTTTCGATCCTGAAAAGGTCGACACAACATATTAATTTTAACTATGGTTTGCCTTGCAATATTTCACTATTCCTGGACTGGCACCTTGAAGCGTAAAACTGATAACTTACTTTCATTCAACAAATGATCTAGATACGTTGTATTCGGTTTATCAATGCTGTGCAATGGATTCAGGTGATGATTGAGAAATAATGAAGCCATTTTTTTGTTAATATCATTTAATTTTGAAAGCTTTAGCTAACTTGTGAATAGATTACCCATACAGGCATATCTGTTATATTTATTAATAATGCAAATAGGCTCAAAGGTCCGTGGTTCGAATTTCACTCTACCCCAAGTTAATTCTTATTTTTTAATAGTGAGTTATTTACAACTCGTTGAAATGGCCCTCAAAATTAAATATTTGGGTTAATAATATGAAAGCAAATATTTTTCTTTTTTTACACATATATCATTTTACCCGGTGGTGCATAGGGCACTACGAAAACTGACCAAATTCTGCATATCTCGATAAACTGCAGCTTAAAGATAAAGTCATCAGTCTTATCCTTCTTACAATGTTCATTGTCCCTGATCTGGCACCTGAATATGAATCAATCCCACGGTATTATACCCCAGTAATTAATAAAATATGAAAATTTATTTTTAGGTTAGTTAGGATTTTTTATTAGGTAGGTCATTTACTAAGTAATGTTGGTAAATATATAATCACTTACCAACTTTTTTCCGAGATGTACCCGTTTCTTCGTCACGACATTCACTACTCCAATATGCAAATACTAAAATACAGTTATACCTTTACCATTATCGTAGTATATGTAGTATTAACAAAAAATGCCTTGATTATATGCAGATTTAAAGGGAATGCAACCACCATTATGTCTGAACATGCACTAAAAAATTTTAAAAGTTTAATTTTAGTATTTGCATGTTGGTATAATCAGTGTCCTAATGAAGAAATGGGAACGTTTCGAAACCAGTTTACAAACATACATTTAAAAATATCTGTATTTAATAATAGTATTTTAATACAGAATGTTTACCTCACAAATTCAAAATTTGAATGAGGTATCATTCAATATTAGATCTGGCTGTTTTCTGCAAAATGTATAATTAAGGTTATGTTTAACACATAGTTTTTTATCGAAGTTATTAAATAAATTTAGTACTCTAATGTAAATATAATTAAACATGTGAGATACATAATTACGTGATTTCAGTTTTTATTGACTTATCTAAAACTTTTGACACTGTTGATCATGACACTCTACTATGCTCTTTGTTATGATTTGGTTTTAGGGGAAATTCCTAAAAGTTTTAAGCTTTATAAAGGGAAGAAAGTCAATGACAAAGAATCTTAATTATATGAGTGATAAGATACCTATAACTATAGGGGACCCTTGAGGGACCCTTGAGGGACCCCTATAGTTATAGGTATAGTTATAGGTAGGCTATTGTATTTATTGTATATTGATAACCTTAGACATTCAAATGTATCGGGGAGGTATTTTGTAAATGCAAATGATACTCTATTGATATATTGTGCTGATAATGAAACCCAACTGCAAAACAACATCAATGAGGATCTGAATAAATTTATGTAATTATTATTATTATGGATAACTTATACAGCGCCATTTTTGTAATATAATACCTCAACGGCGCTTTATGTAGTGATTATATTGTTAAATAAATTTAATTGAAGCTTTTAAGTTTGTAATTTAATTAAACACTTTATTTTGTTGTCACATGCTACAGATTTATTCAAAAGATTTAGAGAACAAGTAGGTTTTTAGTTTTTTCCGAAACATCACTTCACTTTCACAGCCTCGCACCTCTGCTGAGAGAGCATTCCATGGCATAGGGCCTGCAACCGCAAATGCGCGTTCACTAAATTTAGTGCGCTGTTTGAGTAAAGGTATAATAACTTTTCTTCTCGCCGTAGACGTAGCTGATCGAAGCGTGAGACGCCTGTCAGCTAGTTCATCTGGAATGCATAGTTCCCTTAGATATTCCGGAGCAGAGTTGTGCAGTGACTTATACATAAGCCAACAGAGTTTGTATTCGACCTTCTGTGGAAAACGTAGCCAGTGTAGTTCCCGAAGTAGTGATGTGATATGACTGAAATTAGAGATTCCGAAAATAAGTTTCGCTGCAGCATTCAATACAGATTGTAGGCGAGTCATTTTGTTTATTGGTTGACCTGCATAGATACCATTACAATAATCGACTCTAGACACCACAAACGCATTTATTAATTGACTGGCGGCATCAACCGGCAAATTTTTACGTTTGCATTTAATTTGTCTCAGCTGGTAGAAGCATGAACTTATCGTTCTACTAATTTGAGCGTCAAATGAAAGGTCAGAATTGAGTAAAACTTTCAGTAGTTAAACGGTGGGTAAAACGGTACTTCCTGCATTGGTTAGATAATAATTACAAATAATATTAAATATATGATAATAAAACAAACGCCCCATAAAACTTAACCTTATAATTAAAGATGAGTAAATTAAACAAACAGAAAATGTGAAGTACTTGGGTTTGAAAATGGATGACGAATTAGCGTGGACAAAACATATCAAAGCAGTCCAAATAAAACTGATTCCAATTATTGTTATAATTAGAAGAACAGAAGTCTTTGATAAAAGGAAAAAAAAAAATGAAATACAAAGCTTTCATACTTCCACATTTTGTATATGGATTAATAATATAGTCGCAATGTAGTAAACAAATGCAAGAATTAGTTAAAACATTAATGAATAAAGCAAAATTTAGTTTTCATAAATATACTAGAACTTAAATATTAACATTTTTTAAAATTAATATGAATAAATTGATTTACGCAGGAAAAGTAAAGTTGATATTTAAGATGAAAATTGATAAAATAAAGACTAAAAATAAAACTAAAACCATACACAATATACATTAAAAAATACAAGAGCGTCAAATAGGACTAACAGAAAAAGAAACAGTTTTGTGTATTTTACAGTTCACTTTCTAACGTAAAGAATATACAAAACATACGTCTTTAAAAAACACCTAAATAAAACAGTTTTTACAGCTCGTGTGACGAGTGATATGTGATGTTATTTCATAGACTTTTTATTTGAACTATTGCATCATAATATTATAATATATTGTATCCTCTCATACCAGCACTTTTGCTGATTGGGAATATTTCGTACAAATAAAATGTGTGATTTAATGTCATGTAAAGTTAAAACGATGTATTTTGTCATAGATACATAAATCCAAATCTAGGTGTATTTGTACATTAGTACGTGTGACATACATATGCATAGGTTATAAACTATCATAACCACCCCCTGTTTCCAAACAAATTTTGACTTCACAGGAATTGTTTTTATGGGGAACTTTGATTTTTATTGTATCAATTCATATATTTTTAGAAAGATCAAAATGTTCGGAAAATTTGCAATTTTTATTCAGTTTCATAGCTTAAAAAGAAGATTTTTAGGATTCATCATATTTTTTTAGTACTTTAGGGACTGCAGATTGATATATTGTAACTCACTCTAGTAAATTGCAATTTTAGATAACGAAAATATTTCTCCTCGTAAACAAACACTTCTTGATTGCTGTTAAAACTCTAAATCCAGACATGACGGAGTAATGGGCGATAATTAATGATAAGAATATTGTTTTTGAGAAGTTTACATACAACCAGAATATTGGTTCCATATTCTCAATCCCCAACTATTCTAATTAAGGATTCAATATTGCCAAAACAACCCAAAATCCTTAACTGTCAATTAACCAAATCGGAGTAATCTTATACCATTAGTACTAATGATGCCGCAATTATCTGAAACTTTAACGCTTTCCAACATTTATTTTTTTTGACTGGATAAATAAATAGCCTTTTTAAAAATATAAATATATCTTATTAAAATTAATCTCGTCTCTTTAAAATAAATTAGTAAATTAAAAGTTTAAAAACAGGGGTTTTCAGGCATTTGAACATCATTGAACACACATTTTTTTTTTCAATATAAACCAAAAATTCAATAAAAAACAAAACAAAACATACAGTAAAAACACGTAGGTTGAACTTGCCAAAAAAGAGTCTGGCTCTGGTGTTTGGGAAGTATCAAAAATATTGTAAAAAAGAAACAAAAAATGCAAAACAAAATAATACAATAAATGAAATATTAAACAATTGTAAAAATTGAGAAAATTTAAATCACAAAATTTATAAATCGATATACACAGGCACATATTATACATGCATCTTTATTTTTAAAATACGGTTGATGTTAATTATGTCAGGAAGCTTTTCTTTAATTTATGCTTAAATTTTTCATACTTCATTTCTTGACGTAGATTTTGTGGTAAATTATTGAAAAGCTTCCGTTTTATATAAGTATAATGATGTTTGGCCGTGGTAGTTTTAATTCTCTGTAGAGCGAGGCGTCCTGTTCTTAACCTTCCCGTAATACGGTCCGATGGGAGTCTCTCTTTATACACCTGGAGCATACAACACTTTCCGTAAATATCTTCCACTTTTAAAACATTAAATTTTGAGATTAGTTTGGTAGTTAAGAACAAGGATGGTTTGTATTGTATGGTTTCGTTAATTTTTTTCTGTAGAACATTTAAGGGTCTAAGATGAGCGTTAAAAGTATGATAGTTTTGCCGACATTAGCCTTCATGGAGAGAGCCACATTGCAATGTTCACATACATACAGGGTCTCACTCCTTTTATTGTGATTTGTATCCCGGAGCCGTGAAAACACGTGATTATAATAACCATACGTTGTGTCCCGGTCCCGTGTTATTACGTGGCTTACTAGCAGCCAGAAAGTACTTAGAGTAGTCACTAGATGTCAATAAAATGCACTTTTTTAGACAGCTGGTAAACCACGTGAAAACACGGGACCGGGACGCAACGCGTGGTTATATAATCACGTGTTTACACGGCTCCGGGATACAAAGTGTTAATATTTTGAATATATTATTTTGTTCCAGAGCTCCAGCAAGTACCGGGAGCAGTACCAAATATGTAAATGAAGAAAGCATCTAGTATCTCACATAGTCAAACTTGTCCTGAAGATAAACAAGTACCTATTTGACGTCTGATACCTGTTCAAAAGCGGGAAGTAATTTACGGATTACGTAAATATAGGAACAGGCGCCGACACAAAACGCACGGCGGGCTGCGGCTGTGAGCGCGATGTCTGTATGTGATGAAAGAAATATGAAAATTATAAAGGAAAATCTTTGTACATTTTTAATATCAAGGATGTTTTTTACATTGTGGTATAACATTTTACACTTTTCATTTCTAAAGATAATTAAACAAATACTTTTATAATTAAAAAGAAGGTATGTGCCGGGAATAGGTATTTTATTATTTATTGTGTTATTTTTTCAATATAAACGGTACATGGTTTAAATGATGAATGTCAAAGATAGACTTTTTTTTTAGTTTTCAAACCTCTTCATCATTTCATTAAACTCATTAATATAAATGAACCTGATTAATGTAAAAATCTTTTACTGTTTTATATCATCTCATATGGTTTACAGTAATAGTTCATTATCGCTTTATTTCCAATATTTAACTAAGATTCATAATTTATCCACTATATTGTGTCTTTCTACTATATTTTATAATTATTTTCTATGTATAATAAGTAGGTCCTAAAAAATGCCTATTGGGCATATATATAAATAAATAAATAAACATGCATACTTTTTCTAGTTTTAAAACTTTCAAATATTTTTTTGCTTACTTTGATTAAACATTGTAAAAATATTTTATAGCAATCGTAATTATTTCACAATTCGTCTGCTGCAAACACTGAGCTTTCTATCACATACAACTACAGGTGTCGCGTGGCGTTGACGTCGAGCGTCTGTCGTTAGTTAAGTTTTCTGCGTAAACTGAAATAATTGTATTATTGAAATAATTGTCATCAAAGTAATTTAATCATTCTAAGATATTAAAAAAAAAATATAAATATATATATAGAGTCCAAAACGCCTAATTACGGTGATAGTAAGAATTCTCCCTCCATATACCGGAAAGCCGGTTTAAAGACTGAGATATTAAAAAAAAAATATGTTAAATATTGTTGAAGCATGTATTGTATTTATGTATTTCTAAGATCTTCCAATATATATGACAATATATGAGAACAAAGTTAAATATTTCCTCGCATATTCTGTATTAAAAATAAATAAAACGGGTGGAAGTGAGAAAATATCCATGAATATTTTAAAGTAACTAAGTTTGACGTAATGTTAGCAATTTAATCAAGCTTTCACCCTTTCAGAGAACACCTACATACGTTATTTCAATATGCGTAAATGACACGGCGTACGATGATTGAGTGAGTGTAACTTGCAAAAAAATGTAAGGAAATTTTCCCCTGAATCGGGTCTTAAATTTCGTACAATTTCCCTGCCGTTTTAGTTTTTTTAGAGTATGAAACATCAGAAGAAAAACATTTGAATTCAAATTTAAAAGCTTATGCACTTAACAAACTTTTTGTTTGAATAAATTTTGTATTGGTGAAACTCACCAACAATTATGAAAATATAACATTTTCGGAAACGAAAAAATACGTATTGTTAATAAGTGAAGACTGGGAGTATAAAAGAATAAACTTTCAAAAATAGCCTATTTTGCGTACTCTTTCTTACCCAGGAAAGAGTAAGAAAGCACTACGATTTCTTCGTACGATGGCGATGTAAGAAAAGGAATATAATATAAAGCTAATTTTTCGTTAACAAATCACTATTTAATGCTCCAAAACTAATGTAGTCAGTGCACTTATTGTGCCACCATGCTTCACAACAAATGAAATCGAATCTTCTTCCGGTGGTTCAACGTATACCTCTTTGCAAAGAGGGTAACAGAAGACTTATTGGCTCGTTTGATCATCTGAACTCATTGGTTTCCCATCGATTTTTGGTTTCGTAGCTGCTTTTTTTGATATTGCTTGTGATTTTCTTTGCCTTTCTTTCTTCATCCAATGTTTATCCTTTTTTGTATCTTTTTATAAAAATCTTCTATAAAATACGCATGCGTACTCTTTAGGCATTTGCCAAAATAACTAAAATTATTTATAAAATGACATCCAGTGTCAAAAACGATTTCCCTGAAAAATGTTAAATGATAATTTAATAACACAAAATAATACTGAGGCTTGCTACAGTTGTTCTTATCTTATAACATATTATTTATGTTCGAAAAACTTACTTTGTATTCAAACGTTTCGATTAATGATAGTAAATATAAATATTTCACCACATACCAACTTTTTATGTCTACCGGTTTCTCATAGCCCCTCCCCTTCTTAACTCCCCCACATATTCTGCAACATATCGTTAAATAACATCGCCTGATGTTGGCGCGTGTTAGGACATGGTGATGTTCGGACATAGGTACTCGCAGATAAAAATACATATATGGATTATATGAGGATAAGAAAATTGAAATGATTATGATGATTTATAGAAAAAATTTATTGCAAAAGAGAGGGAAACATTTTTGAGAAAGGAATACTGATGTTTAGACATTTACAGATTTTCCCCGTCATACCACTGTCTGCGCCCGATGGTGTATAGGACACTGCACTGGTACTTTAAATGCAGAGTATATTAATTATCTGTTACATGAATGTAAGGTGATCATCCTTTATTTTTCTTTTTTAGTTCTTAAATTAGCTCATTTTGCAATTAGTACATAAACTAATATTTACACTTATTTTAATAACATATCTATTTACATCGACTTACAGAATACATAATATTTCTTTATTAATTCATTCAAACTTATTGATTCAGTTCAATTCATTTCTAAGTACATTTTTAAACCTTTATACTCAATGCAATTTTCTGAATCGGTACCTTTTATTTTTTTCAAAATTATTTATCGTATTTATGCTTCAGGTACTAGTTCAGGGATAATAGGAAAATTTAAAACAACATTTTATGACAACCTTGCCAAGAATCTTATTCAGGATCTCAAGCGTCGAAGGCGAACGTTCCAATCACTACTCTTTGGGGCAGATTTCTCTCCGCTCGATTTTTTTACTCTAGATTTTTACCTAAAACTAGCCATCAAGTCAAAAACACTCTTCCGAAATAAGTTCAATGATTATTAAAATACACTTCCGTTCATAAATGTGAGTTTAGAGATAATAAAAAAAATCTGTATCCCACCTCATATATTTTTTTTTTTTTTTTAATTTCGAGATTAGGAATTAGCAAATATTGTCATTCTTATTAGATATTTATATGTTTTTTCATTATGTATTTTTGTATTTTTTAATTTGGTACTCATTCTCATTTGGCAAATTATTTATTACTCCTATTTTTTATTATAGTATAGAGTGAGTTTCTAGAAACCATATCTCAATTATCATTTCAATTATGTTTTTAAATAAAAATATAATTTTTCCATTGATTGATTACTGGTGGTCATTGAAACATCAATTTATATTTAAAATTTCATATAAAAATAATTGAAAAACTGGAGTGGAATTAGAATGTTTTAAAAATCAACAAAAGATTGACCAAGGAATGAAGCTTTTTATTTATTAAAATGGTATCATTAATCATTTTAATTTATAACGGCTCTATTTTTAGTGAATTTCCACAATCATTTATCACCCATTAATTATTCAGTTAGAAAAATCTAGTGAGGATGGCTAAATAAACTTGATTAAGTTTATAGTATCCTTTATTTAATTTATGTGAATCAGAACTTACCTCAGTGGATATGCTTTTGGCATAGGCATTGAAAGCGGAATCTTCTCAGTTCTTTAATAAAATATGTGTGAAATTGGTCTTCCTATAAATGGGCGAGTGATACCTGCTTCTGGAGAAAGTTGGCAATAGTCAAACTCCATATACAAACTAACGAGTAAATTATCTTTGTCTTTTCGTGGAGTGGGTTGGCTCATAGTTTTTATATAATCCAAAATAAAATAGCAAACCGTTGGCTCCCTTCTTAGAAATACTTTTGTGATAATCATAAAACACACATTCATTGTCGGTTAAATTGTGAATTTCAAATACTTTTACCCATAACTACCGAAAATAGAAAATATCCTGTAGAGTGTGTAAAAGTATATTGCGTACGAGTACATTCTGCATATAGTCGACTGTACCAAAAAAAAAAAAAAACATCTTTTCACAATTATTCAGTTTTTTTTTAAACTTGTGGTAAATTATAGTAAGTCGTAGATGAAAAAAGTATTTTTAAAACAACTCATGTCCAGGACAAAAGTTGTTTTAAAAATCATCACATTTTATCTTCCTAATATTCAAATAAAATAAATGTATAAAGTATGTGGTTTTTAAATTGAACCACAGATTTAAGGTTTATTTTTAAAATAAAGTCATAAAAACGGAAACTGTAAAAAATGGACAAAAGTGTCTTTTCATAATCATTTATTGAATTCTGGTTCTATTTCACAGAGATAATATTATTCTTAATCCTTCCGGATACATAAAAAAACAGGGTTTATCACCTGTCATAAACTAGTTTATGTACCTACTTTACACATACCATTCCCTATTCTGCCTGTGTTTGAACATCCACATATCCTCAACTTTTTTATCTGTTGACCTGTGAAGAAATGTATTATTTAAATCAGTGAAACATAAATAATATCAGGCTCGGAAAATTTTGCATTATATTGCTAATATATATATTTAATACCTACATTTCCATATCGTAGGGTAATTATTACAACTAGGTGACTTATTAAAAAAAAAAAAAAAATTGATTTGAATTTATTTTATGATCTTAAATTTTTTTATAGTTTTTAGTTCATTGGGGAGATAGTTATAATTTTTTATTCCATTAAAAACTAAATGATTTCGACCGAGTGAAATTTAGGAATTTTGGTATTATTATAGTATCTGATTGACTAATTCATTACGAATTCATTTTTTTTTTCCTCTTTGTAAATTTATATAGCAGAATGATATTTTGTAAATAGTGTCTAGGGTATGAAATTCATTAAGATTTTTCGTATTAAATGTAAAAGATTTTTAAAAAATAATTTTAATAATGAATATTGGTTCTATTTTAAGAGGGTTCAATATATAGGCATATGTACCACCCCATCCATCAATACCATATTATTGTAATAAAGGTCGAGTCATAAGCTATTTTTAAGTGATTGATTCTTAAAATAGTATTTTATCTAATTAATATGTTTATTCATTTTTAATACCTTTAACTAGTTCACTAATATGAATTAGCAATCAAAACGTAAAAATTCGCTGGTGGTTCATCAAACCCAGCATTTCATGGATGATAAAGATGTGCAATTATTGCTTTGATTTTTATCGTTTTAATCCGGCTCGATTGAATATAAATCTATTTTAAGGCGCTCATGACAAGCAGAGAGATTGAAAACATAAATATTTTGGTTTTTCTGCCTCCTGACGTGTCGTGAGTGACACCCCATATCGTTACACAACTAGGCAACCAGGGGAAGTTCTGAACGCATATAGAACAAGTATTTCTATATTACAACCACAGTCGTTTTACGTGGGGGACATGACGAGCTAGATTGATGGGGTAGTATAAATAATCTCATTGATGCAAGGACCCCACGGTATTTGAATAGAATGACTAATTTTATTCAAATTATTGAACCCAACATTCTTCAGAAATGTTGATAGGTTTATTAGGAAATTCTAAAAATGTTTTATCTACTTACCAAAGACGATGAAACATATGTAATGACTTTTTTTGTGTGAATGTTTCTTCTTTTTTCTTCTTGGGGTGCCTTGTCAGGTCCCCCCAACGTTGACCATCACTACAGCAAAACATCTCGGTCCTGCGCTACTCTTGTATTCCGCAGCCAGGACGACTGCTTATTGGATTTACTCACCATAGTGATTCCTGGGAAAAGATGACCAGAGTGGTTTCCCGTTGCCTTCTCTGGTGGATATTTTTGTCGGGGTTACCTTCCCTTAGCTGGTTGGTTCTGGTTTGGAGGCTGGTTGGTTCTGGTTTGTGAAGTTAAAGAGCTGAAAATTTATGTGAGTGAGATTCATCTAATTGAATTATTTCACCTACATACAAGGCAACGCCTGAAAATGTTATTTTTTGAAAATGAAGGAATATAGATGTTCTAATATGGGCAGAATGGTGAATGTTACACAGTGTGTAAAGTGGCCACTTAAACCAGCCATTGACAGGTCATAAGCCCTGTAGATGACTTCTTTGTTACCTTATCTTAAATGTTCTTCATCTCTGTTGTAATATGTTAATATTCTATTCATTTTGTGGTTACTTACCCTATTATATGAGACTCGTTGCACAATATTCATTCAATATGTATAAATAAAATTTTAAAATATATTTCTTATTTTTCAGAATACGGTTTTAAAATTCACGATACTCTTGAAAACCCGATTCTCAAGTTACTCAACTAAAAAAAATGCTTCGAAAGAAGGTATAAACTATTGTTTTTTTAAACCTCTAACCAAGTTCTTTCCAATCCCCTGTTCAATACAAATATACGTTAATTTGTTTTTTTAAACTAACACACACACACAAACGCACTCTCATCCTTTCATTCACTCACGCGCATAAACACACATTCATATACCCACATACGAATACAAACGTCGCACACATACGATTATAAAAACACTTATCTTATTTTATATTGAAATATTATAAGATTAAAAGTGAATTTTTTTAATAGATTCCAGTATTTTTAATATACTTATATTTATATATTGTGTAATAGCTGTAAAAATCCCAAACAAAATAAAATCAAATAAATTAAAAAATTATCCGATACAAAGTATTGAAACGTATTGCAACAATAAGGAAAAGCATGTTTGAGAAACGAACATCGATGTTTTGATATAAACAGGGCTAATGATATGTCATTGGCTTGTTTAAGTGCCACCATTCTGCATTTGTTTGAACATCCACATTTTATTAACTCTTTCATCTGTTAACTTTTGTGAAATAAAAGCGCTAAAACATTTATTGATGTGAATAAGATTCATCTGGCTGAATCATTTCATCAACACTTATTTTTTTTTTTACTCAAATATTAAATTCTAAAATCATTATATTTTAACTAATCCAAGCGCAGTTAATTAAGATATGTAAGAATTTTTTTTCAAATTTGAACTGAAATATACATAAGTCTAGATTTGTGAATAGGTTCGCAATATTTTTTTAGAAATATTGTCAAGAAATTGATGTCAAGTCCTTTCAAGCGACTAAGTCGTGGATTCAGGATGGCATCACTCGCCCCAAAGGATTTCTAACTATGCGATAACTTATTCCGCGCGAGGTAACGAGCGGGTAGCGGGTGGCGGGTAGCGGGTACCGGGAACCGTGAACGGGGAACAGGAACAGGGAACGAGAAACAGGAACAACATCTCTGGAATTCTTCATCCGCACAAAAGAATGTCGTTGTATGAATTAACACGGCGCCGCTCTTCATTATAACTTTTCTTACAATTGTTCAAACGTGTTTTTTTGTTTACAGTTAAAATTTTGGTATTAGCAACTTTATATTGGCATAATCAATTTTGAAAATCGTAACTCAGACTTTTTTTTTTTAAATTTCACATTGAACCCATTACAATAAAAAATACAAAAACACTACCATGAATGTGAAACACTCGTTATTTTTCAGAAAGAGAATGAATTTATTTAAAAATATATTATTAAATTTAACTTTGTTTTCTTGAAAATGTATTTTTGTTTATTTCTTTATATATAATTAAACATTTGTGGATTTATTGCTAAATTCGAACTTCTTCCAACCAACTGATAAAATAAATGTGTTACTAAGATTATTAAAGCTTTCATATTGATCCAAAAAAACATATTTTTTATTAAGTATTATTGTAGCATTTTTTTTCATTATTATCTAGCTAAATACTAGCCACATTATGTTTAATTTAAATTATTCTCAATTTTACTTTGTTTTATTCATATTAAGAACGTAAGATTTTCTCACTTTAATTGTTATCTTTTATTTGTCATCTTAGATATGTTATGTTTCTTTTTTACTTTTTTGCAGTTTTATTTTTTAATATTTTACTTTGACTAATTTGATAAGTTTTCAGTCAAATTATATAGTTATAGTTATATTTCGTATTATATATTTAATAATAAATTGTTTACTGCTGTGATTATTTCTGTAAAATTTTGAATTGTAAAAGGTTCTTTGAAACGTTGATATATAAATAAATAAGTTCACGAATTTTAAATTTTCCTACTAAAATATTTTTTGTGTCCTGGTTTTCTAATTCGTGAAAGAAACATTTTTTTCTGTAATAATTTGCCACAAATATATTGAAAAAATCAGCTAGAGTGAGTGTTATATAGAGTAATTGGATATGCAACAGTAATTAAACATTCTTTATCTAATCGTAAAAAATTAATAAATGTAATTTGTTAATTTTATGTTAAAATACAAAAAAAAGTGTATTTTTTATGATGAAGATAAATTCTTACGTTTTCCAATTTTGTACCATTAGATTTAGCGTGTCCAATAACTTATGTACCCATATGATGTATTCAGTACAGACAATTTCGAATGAATTTTTAAAATATTTTGTTTTGATATTTTAAATTGAGAATTTTCTAAGCATGAACATAATAAAACGCGAGTTATTTAGTAACCAAAATCAACAATATTGTACTAGTTGAGGAAATGTGGATGTTCAAACATGGGCAGAATGGTGAATGTTACACAGTGTGTAAAGTGGCCACTTAAACCAGCCAATGACAGGTCATAAGCCCTGTAAATGCCTAGACTTCCATATTCCCTTCTCAAGAACAACTCCCTAGGGAGGAAGTCTGCAAGCATTTGGATATAATCAAACATTGTAGAAATACTTTAGACTATTTCCTAAAATTGGAAATCGAATTGCGATAGAGAGAGATTTAAATCTCGGACATTTTGTTCGTGAGTCCACAACACTATCATGGGACCACACCAATATCACGGGACCATGGTAAGGTAAGTATTTCAATAAAAATATATTTAATAAATCATTGCACGATGTTTTTTTCAAGCTCAAATTTTTGCAATAAAACTTTAGGTATACGAGTATGTACATTATAATAAAATTGAGTTCAAATACAGTTTTGCTAAACGGCTCCCTGTCAAGAGTCGAAGTTGGTTAATGTAAGTTTAGTGCCATAAACTAGTTGAACTTTGATCCACATTTCTGGAACGTTCCACATTTCCAAAAAAGACTTCACTTCACTCCACTAACTTGGATCACTTGACTCCAAAACTTTAAGAGAGTTTTGTCCAAACCATTACGGGCATTATGTTTTTTTACCGCATGAAATAAAGTTTGTCAAAGCCTTCGTTTCCAGCAGACGTTCGCCGTAAACATCTTCCTGTACGCCCAACGGGAGGGGATATGAAAACCAATACGAGTGAAATGAAACGTGAAATCCAGAAGACTACAGCTGAGGCCCTTTGGTTCAGGCAACGCTCACTCGACAGGAAATGTCAAAGAAAGCCCAGAACGCTCTACCTTTTTTGTAAACCGTTCAAACCCGGTCCCAGTAACGTTTGATGAAATTCCCTTTTTTGATTAAACGATTTACTGCTAAAACAAATGATATAATCGCCTATTCTAATAAATAATAAAGCCGATGTTTGATAGGTACTACCGATTTTAAATAGGTATCTGGAAATGAAACTAGATGAACATCTTCATCTTTGTCTGCCTCGAGGTCTTATGGTCAGCGCCTTTACCTACCGTGTAATAAGTCTCGGGTTCAATTTCTAGCATTGTTGGCAAGAAATATTTATTTAAAAATGTGTTTTTACACTAGAATATTTTATAGTCCCGAGAGTGGTACCTGCAGCGTAAGACTGCTGTGTCAAAATAAGCTGCTGTTGGCAGTCATTTATTTATACATATTTTTTTATATAAGGTAAAACGAATTCTGTCTTGACATAGTCAAAATAAATTTGTTTAAAAATCAAATTCTATAATATAACTTTCAATACTACTACAATACTACCAAAACTACTAACACGGCCTATTTATTTTGTTTGATTTTTCCATAATCACAACTTTAATCAGAATTTTAGCGTTCGCGTTAAGGTTTGTATACGATTCTTCATGTTCTTTCTTCTTTTCTTAATAATTACGGTACGTTTATTTTAATACATGTCAATCTAATAATTTGTGTAACGAATTACAGGAAATTCTAAAAAATGAATCAATTCAATTCTCAAAATAACATTTCATGCATTAAAAACACAATTTAGAAACGTATTTAATACGGTACGTTTTGTCGTACAAAGTCAATTCAGATACCTGACATAGCTAACGATAATTTTAATAAAATGTTTAAAAATATTTAATTGTTTAATTAATAAAAACGTTTGTTTTGTTTTCAATGAAATATCAAAGCTTAACTCTTAGGATATGGGTATATTTAAAAAAAAATTGCTAACTAAATTGACATGGTATAATTTAAATTCTGCAGCAAATAAATTATTTATTCTTTTTAAATTAATAAATATTTTAGAAACTGAAAAACTTCCAGTCCAATCCAAAAGAATCCAATTGTTTATTAATAACTCATCCAAAATCATAATTTTGAAATGAATGATTTGACAAAATCAATTTCAATCCATTACCATGATAATGCTGTAATGATAAGGTATTTGAATATATTATACTAATTAAATATATGGTATTCTCAAGAAATTGAAAGTCATTTTCCCTAAAAACGTAATATTTATAAATATATATAAACGGTTTATAACGAAAACTGAATAAAAAAAATAAACTTATTTCAAATATAAAAATCTTGTATGAAAATAAAATATTTATTTTAGATTTTAAACAATATTCATACTTTTTCATCCACTATTAAATAATGTTTCAAATTCATCAGTTGAATTGGTATTTTAAATTGTATTTTTTTTACATTGAAATAAAGAGAGAATCTGAACAAATTTATGAATTATTATTAAACTACCCTGCAGGAAAAAAAGTATCACGTTAAGAAAAGTAGATGATGTTAAGATTATAATCAACCACTTATAAAAGTTCACGAAGATCTTAGTAAAAAAAAAATAATTAAAAAAACTTTTTCTTAACTAAAACTCTCTGAATCTTAAAAACTACTTCACTGACATGATAAAATAATTAACTTTAATGCAAATATTATTTTTTATTCTTCACCGTACACAAAATCACTGTTTCAGACATAATAAATCTAATTTAAATGGTAGACACCTTTCAACACCAAATCTGACCATTAAAAAAAAAGTTTTTTAAATATTTTAATGTAATTTTTAAAATTCTATAATAGCTTAACTAATTTGGACTGTGGGAATGTTGTGAACTTCTAAATCCAACGATCGTTCTCTACTCTTAAACTTCCAGTTTCGGTTTTCTGAGAAAATTGGCACTAAATTTAAATGGTTCATTAAAAAAAAGTATTATCCTTTAAATGCCAACTGCAAAAAACGTTAGACAAAGGAAAGTGAATTTTTCTTTGAGTGATGCAGAACAGAACATTTATTCATTGTATATGCCCTTTAATTATTACTAAAAATACAAAAAAAAGTATTCTCGCAATTTTTTTTTGTCATTTGAAGATTATCTGCTTTAAAGATGATTTTCAGGAGATAAAAAAAACATGAAATAGCGCAATTTAATGTTTTTTTTCAAAAGTAATTTGTAATTCAGGGAATAACCAATTTTTTTTAGGAGCTTTTAAAAATAAATCAGACATTTATTTTATTTCCCCTCATAAGATTATAGCGAGTGACAGATTTTAAAGGAATCGACCAATCTTAATGTGCTCCGCGTTATTAATTTACTAGAATAATTATTTTATTGAGCGCCAACTAAATTTTTACTTGCGGTGAACGTGGGGATGAAATCGAGATCAATTTCATAAAGGTCAGCGCAAGTGAAGGACGAGCGTTTTCCGAAACGGCCGCCAAATAGAGATTTGTGTCATTACAAAAATAATGGTATGGAAGCTTGTAGAAGGTGTTACGTCATTGTTGAATCCGCGCGAATATGTCGTATCACGAAAAGTGGTTTCAAGATTTTCAGATTTCCGTTTTATCTTATTCAGTGGGTGTATTTTTGTTTTCTCAATCATGAGACAGCAAAAAAGAACAAAAATGGGCTAAAGGAACTTTACTGAATAAAAAGTCCATTTATCTCTTGTGTGTAAATAATGTCTGTTCGTTGTGTGTATATAAACATTTTTAGCAGGAGTACTCAGCCATTCAAATTTTCAACAATCTTGAGGAATATTTTTCATTTACTTTTCGAAAAACTATGAAGTATAAATTTTATATTTGAAGCACTTACTTTGTGGTCATTCACCATAGTAAAATAAATAAAACAACTTTGTTTTTAACCACTATTTTTTTATTATTTATTTTTTTCTCACCAACCGGTTGTAAAGCAAACTACACTAAAAATAAAACTAGACAATTTAGAAATTATAAAAGCAATTCATAATAAAAAAATTATAATTAATAATCAAATAAATATTATTACAAAATAAAATAGGAAAGCATTCATAAATTACGTAAACCTTAACGAAGTAGCTTGTTTGCTTCGAAACCGGTCGCTGAGAAAAAAAAATAGTGGTTAAAAACAAAGTTGTTTTATGTATTTCATTCCTATTAAGTATATTTGGCATGGGTTCATAGAATACATGAAAACATTGTTTTTCCTAAATAAAGCCGAAAAATGTTTGTAAAATATCATGTTTTGTTTAATAATTACCAGTAATAATACAAAAGATTTAGATTACCATAAAAAAATATCGTAATAGTCATCACAATAATTTGCGGAGGAATTTTACTATCACCTTATTAAAAAATGTTAAAAAGCAACATAACGCTGTCATACGTGTACTGAATGGCGCGTACTTGGTGACTGCGTATTGATCTTAAGCAAAGAACGATGGAACCAAATAGAAATTTCGTTCCAGCGCCGTACTGAACGCATAATCCACCCGCAGGTGCAAACAAAAATTCTCGCTAGGCTGTGGAAGCAATTGAAACATACCGATACATAATTTTTGTTCATTTTTCATGTAATTTTGACGCGATGCGGCCGCAACGCCGGATTTTCTTAACGGTATTTTGGCACTGAACATGATATTATAAAAATTATTTTCTCATGGAGTAGGAATACAAAACAAAATGTTGAATTCATTCAAACCTTACATTTTTAATAATGTTTATTTGCTATAAGAAAAATGTTTATAATCTAAAATATTGACTTTTCGCGTTCAAATAATGACCAATTCTTTTCCCTCGAAAAGCCATGTTTTTTAAAAGGTTTTCTATTTTGGTTTCACTACATTTAAGTTGAACAAAATATGACGCCACATAATAATTAGCAGTTATTTATTATACTCTATAAAGTTAAGTTGGTTGATTCGTTATTACAATTTATTACAGGCTACGAAAAATTATTGTTGTTTTTTCTAATCATATGTGTATAGTATTTAGTTTGTCTTTAATTTTTTAAGGACAATGTATATTATTATGTACCAATACCCATATACTAATTGCTCTCCTAATAAAAACCCCACCGCACACCCTTGATGTGTACCATGGAATACGCGTCCTCTTGGTAGGTATCGATGTACCTACCCAAAATTTGAAGATACGGGGTCGGTAAAGTAACTTGTTAATCGCTCGGAAGAATTTATCTTCAACCATTCCGTCAAAGTGAACGTATAGCTTCCGTATCTTTCGATTTTGATTGCCTTCCTGGGCTGATTATCTTATCTTTATTTTACAAAAATGATTTAGATATCAAGGTTATGCTTACAGAATGCATTAATTCCACAGTATTTATGTATTTTAAATATTTTTTTAATGGGTACAAGATGTAGATTTTAAATTTTATGCTATGCCTAGAATAAATATAACTCTTTCAAAGCTTGAAAAAAAAAGTGGTTTTATAAATAATGCATTGAAAAAAAAGGTTTGAATGCAATTATCTCGGAACTTGTCGTCATGACTTAATCCATTCTGTCAGTAAAGCTTTGATATAATGCATCCAGAAAAGGAATGATGATTATGTTAGAAAATACCCTTAAAATTCAAATATAATAATAAAACTAATTGTGGTCCCGTTGCTAATATTGATGACTCGCGGATCAAAGGTTCGCATCTCACTATACTACAACTTGATTTACTTTTAACTACTAATAGTGAGTTATTTACAACTCGTTGAAAATGGCCCCAAAATTGAAATATTTGGGTTAATCATAAGAGTGGATTAAAAAAAAATCTGAAACGGAGATAAGGGATATTGAAAAATACAATTAAAATATTCTTAAAAAGTCATTTCTAGTTAAGACGATTTCTCATTTCTAACAATTAAATAGTTTTTTTTTTCTTGTACCAAAAAATGCCAATCTCAACACATATATAATAAAACTGAATGTATAAAAGCACGAAAAGTTTATTATCCCATGAAAAATATTTAAAGGCTTTTGAAAGGAAAAAGGTTGTGCACCAGTTTCCTTTATTTTCTATGTTGTATTCCTGACTCAACAATAGTGTTTACTACCCAAACGCCTTGTTAGTTAGATATCAAAATATTCTCGACACTTACACAAATAAAGCGGGGAAAGTAGCGTGAGATTTAATTAAGAACTTTTATGGCAGGGCTATTTTAATCAACAAACGTTCATTATGCGACGCACCGACATTCGCGCCATGTAACCAAATTAAGAAAATCAAGAAGAACGGAAAGGGACGAGCAGAGATATATATTTTAATTACCGGAATTTATTCAATTTCCATGGAAAATAATGTCGTCAGCAGCTTTTATAGTTATGCAAATTACGCCGAATGAAATTGAAAAACATAATTTTTCTTACATCAGTATTAAATATTGTGTAATTTCATTGTTTCAAGTATTTTTACCCAGTGAGTTGGCCTGGTGTATATTATTATATTTTTGTCAACAATCCGAATTAATTTATTTATTTATTTCCCGAATGTTTGAGATTACTGTTTACCATATTGATGTGCCATATACATGTTTTTCAAAATTATTTTTTGTGTTTCTGATCCTATATTTGTAATGATATACTCAACGCTGATGTGTCTGTGTCAACTAATTGCTCATCTCATCTTAACACAATAATTTTAATCCCATGGAGTGGGGATTTGTGTCTCAAATAATGTGTAATAAACTACGTGTATGCAAATAAATAAATAAAATATATCATAACTAACTCTGAATACGGGGTGGGATACAAGAGTCACATAATGTTCCTAGGAATATTGACAAATTGAGAGCGAAAAAATATTTTTATAGCATTACAGTGAGATTTAATTTTAATTTTCACGTAAATATAAATCATCTAAATCATGAGTGCATGCACAACATAAAGTTTAGAAAATACAGTAGATAAATAAAATAAAGCACAGTATTTGGAAATATAGTACATAAATCAATTTTGCTGTAAAAAAGAGAAAACGCTGTATAAAACGCAGGATCAACAAATCAAATTAAAAGAAATGTACCAAATAGAAATACAGTATTTTGAAAAAGCTAATAATATATATACTTTTTTTTTTTTTGTGAGATATTATTGAATTTTTTAATTCATTTTTTATTCATAGAGTCTTCATTCAATAAAATATACATATTTTTACAATAATAATACATTAGAAGAAAACAAAGTAATATAATATATTTTGTCCCAATAAACTGTTCAATAATTGTTTGTCATCGGGTGCTCAGATATTAGTTTTAATATATAATCTGACATGTTTTTATGTCAAGTGGCAACATATTTAATATTTTTGGAATAATATAATCCAACGTACGTTTTCAATATTTATTTTTTAATTTTGGTACAACTAGGCCATCAACAGATGTAAATCTTGTTAGATAGCTGTGTTCTAATTTATTTTTATATTTCGAGCTAAACAAATGTTGGATAATAATTTTGCTCCATAAAATACCCTTAACTGTAAAACATTTAATTCATTATACATAAATGGCTTATTATTTATCTGATTGTCTACATAATTCAAATTAATTTAAAATAATATATAATTGAGAAATTTTGATAAAAAAAAAGTAATATTATTAAAAGCTTATATTAGTTCTTAAAATGTTATGATCTAATTTCATAAAGCATAAATAAATAATGTGCAATCAATTTGACAAGTGCATTTTGAACATATTTGATGTTTGTTGCACAAGAATGTCTCCAAGCGGTGATCCCGTATCTTATTATGGATTCTCCTAGAGACAAATATACTAATCTAAAAGTGGAGAGAGGAACTCAAAACTTTAATTTGTGCAGTTGACTAACTACAGATCTTAACCGTTTGCATGTTTTCATAACATGAATATTCCACTTAAAAAAGCAATCAATAGTTAAACCTAAATAAACATATTTGTCCACAGTGTCTAATTTATCGCATAAGGCATTCAAAATTATGAGTTTTTACAATAAGTAACATTTTTTTAAAAATTATTTTTATTATATTTTAACAATGATTTCTTTTCCGGATATTTTTTTTTTTTGCTTTTGTAATTTTTCTTTATTTTATTATCTCCTATGGTTTAATTATTTTTTTGTCTCTACGTCTATTTTTATTTTCTATTACTCCGCCAGTGCTGGCTATTTGATATTCTTCTGTACGAAATAATACGATGTAACCCTTGTGTAACTACTTAATAAACAACTTTAATAGTAATCCACCTTTCTCATTTATGATTTTTTAAATTTACAAGGCTCACGTTAAAAACATCGATGTGGTAGGCATATTGGTTCCCAAGTTTAACTCTCTAGAATATTCTTTGACTGCAAAAGCAGCACGTAGCATTTTTTTGCAGATGTTAATAGTTTTTTTCCGTCAAAAATTCTCGAGTATAAATTACTAAAATGGCGTACAGTTTTGTTTTTTTTTTTGTTGTTAAAACCGTTTTTTAAGGAAGTTATTTACTTGAGAAAGTATTTGCGTATACGTATAAACCTATGAAAAACTATTTATTACCTTTATTTGTTTATAAATTTGTATAAACCACTTAATTTTTTTTTTTTAATTACACTTCGACCGGTTTCGATGTTACTACCTCATCGTCAGGAATTTAACTAACTTATAATTACACGCGTTGCTATTTATATAATAAAATATTGTATGAAAGAGATAGAAAATTGAAAGAAAGAGAGAGAAAGAAGATAAAATAAATCATAACGGGAATAGTTTTAAAAGAGGACTCGAAGTTAAATTTAATTGATTATTTATTATTTGAAGTTTTTGATTGATGACTTTACTAATTTCTAATCGTTCTAAATTATCTAAACGAAAACCATTTTTATTGACATGCAAAATTTCTACACACGTTTCTTGATAAAATTCATGATTAAATTCATTTATTACCTACCTACTTTTTAAATCTTTGTTCAGATATTTATTTAAAATGTTGTTTTTGATCGTTTTTTTTTTATTATTCCACCCTTATGATTTTAAGAAAAAGGTTAGTTTTTTTGGTGGCCAAGTTTATCAAATAAGTATCATACATTTTGTTTCTAAACCGAAAAATAACTATTTTCATATTACGATTTCATATTGTTTATATTGTTTTTAAAGAATATAAATTCAAACTTTTATAGAATAGATGAAACGGATGGTGATTAAGGCTCAAATTCTAAATTTGTTGCAACAGAGAAAGAAAACACTTTTGAGGAGGGAATATGGAAGTCTAAGAATTTACGGGGCTTATTACCTATCAATGGCTGGTTTGAGTGGCTATTTTACACACTGTGTTTAAACATCGGCATTTCTTCAACTCTTCCATCTGTTGACTTTGACAAATGTTTTCCCTCTCTGTTGCAAAAAAAATGTTGGCCTCGTAGTGTAATGGTCAGCGCGTTTGCCTACCATGAGAGAGATCTCGGGTTCGTTTCTTGATATGGTTGATATGAAAAATTTGTTTAAAATTGTGTTTTCACACTAGAATATTTCACAGTCCCTGGACTGGTACCTGAAACCTAAGACTAATCATCTTACCTTAGATACGCTTCGATAGATGTATTAATTTAGTGCCCTATGCACTACTAGATGCGGAAAAAGAATGATGATGATGATGTTACAACAAATTTAGATCTACATAACTCCCTAAGTAGGTAATCCAGCTTCTCTGCAAACATTTAGACACACTCAAAACATTGTTCAAGATAAAGTTATTTGACCCTGTAATATTTAAAGGTAAAAAACCTTTTGGCATTAAAAATTAAATCTAACTTTATCCTAAAAAAATACTTTTTATTTCTCAACCTTTTAAGAAAGGGTTAAAAACATTGTAAATAATTGACCAGTCCTCAACGATGCCTACTTGGGCGAAAGCGCTCATTGGTCAAATGAAATTAAGTAAAACTAAACCAAGGAGTTTTTATTGTTTTTTTTTTTAATGTCGCATCCTTTATTCCTTATACCTACAAGAATTATAAGAGTAAAAGTGAGTAAATAAACGCACTTAAAGAAAGTACTTGCCTTCTTTTGAATATGTTAATCCAATTTACAAATTTTGTCATTTCGTATTTACAAAAGCAGTCCTAAAACTAGATAAAACTCAATTATAAAAGTTCTTTTGAAGAATATTTTGATTCGAGGAGCCTATACAAACTTTTTCTTTATCCAGATGTAAATCCGTTGTCAGAAGTTGTTGATTGTGTGATTTATTTCATCTTAGATGCCTTCTAGAGACAATCACTCACAGTTTGATTAAATACCAGTTTCTCTTCATTATATTTAAAAACTTTCCAACTTTTAATGATTTATTTTACTTCATTTTATTCCCGCTTTAATTATTGGCTCTCTGCTATAGATGGATATTGCGTTTTATTCAAATAATTTAGGGTGATTCATTAAAAGTAAAGGCGAAATTTCACTCATAATGTTTGTAAATAACCTTTTTTAAAGTTTTTTATTTAATTTTTTTTTTTGCTTTTCCTAAAATTTTACGGCATTATTTTTTTTCTGAATCATGAAAAATTTTTATTCAACTTTTAAAACAAAGGTTTTTTTTATTTTATTTCTCGCAAGAAACATGTATTCTCCCTTATTACCTTTTTTGCCAAATACATAGATGGTTGAAGAACACAGATCTTGTTCATGAAATAAAACCAGATTCTTGTACAAGTAATTTCGAATCTATGGCTGGTCTCAAGTCAAAAACTTGAATTAGAAAATTGATTGGAGATAAATCAAAATCCACCGTAGGGCACTAATGCACACACCAAAAAAATTGTTTACCCTTAAGACAATAACTTATATTATGTTAAATATAACAAAAGAAATATGTGTTTATAATAATAATATTAATTAAATATTTGCTTTTCTCAATATTTCTATGATTTTTGACCTAAATTAACATACATTGTCATGAAAAAGTATCAGCCTCAGTAAACGTATTGTTATATTGGTCGCATATCCTAGCTATTGTGGATTGTTTCAAATAGGTTTTTTATATTTTTTATATGGGAGTTGCTTTATTATTTACCTTGCTTATAATAATACAAGGTTTAAAATAGGTTGGTGTCGCGTTATCTATGTAAAACAAAAGATTTTGTCCTTTTGGTCTAAATGGCACACGGAATGGAAGTCTTTCAAGTGGATTAAGGGAATCAATTTTATTATTTATTAATTTTTAGAAGTAAAAGTTTAGCCGGTAGTCGACCTGTTTAAAGAATTTGCGTTGAACCCTTTCTAGTCTATTAAAACGAACATTATAGTAAGGTGACTAAATATGAGTACAGTGTTCTAGCTGGGGACGAACAAATGTTTTATAAAGTTTTTTATATGTCTCTGCATGTTTAAATGATTTCAATACCCGCACGATGAATCCGACCATTTTTGATGTTTTTTTCAGGACTGATTCAATATAAATATTTAACATTAGTTTCGTAACAATAATATCACCTTAGTCGCGTCCTAAGATAGTGAAATATGATAATACTTTTAGAGAATAATATCATATCAAAATATTTTGATACACGACAGTTTAACATTGTCGATTTGTGAAACGCGCAGTTACGTTCGTACATTACCTTAATGAGGTAAAATCATATTAAATAACAGATTATCTAGACCTTAAAATTTAATTTAAGTTTGCCTTTGTAATAAAATAAAATATCACGGCATATCTCTAATAAGAAAAAATAATTTTGCAGGTAATTGAAAATTATACTACAATGTTTGATTATGTCCAAATGCTTGCAGACTGGCTGGATTTCCTGCTTAGGGAGTTGTTCACGTTTAAAGTTATTTCAACAGAGAGGGAAAACATTTTTGAGAATGGAATATGGAAGTCTAGGCATTTACGGGGGGTCATTTACTTCACAAAAGTCAAAAGATGGAAGAGTTGATGAAATGTGGATGTTCAAACATGGGCAGAATGGTGAATATTGCACAGCGTGTAAAGTGGCCGCTTAAACCAGCCAATGACAGGTCATAAGCTCTGTTAATGCCTAGACTTCCATATTCCCTTCTCAAAAATGTTTTCCCTCTCTATTGAAATCAATTTAAATATGAACAACTCCCTAGGGAGGAAATCTAGCCAGTCTGCAAGCGTTTGGACATAATCAAACATTGTTGAATTACTACCTGGTTAGAGAAGAAGTATTAAAATTGGAAAATTGTTTTCAGGCGTTGCCTAGTAGGTGATTTGGTTCAGCTGGATGAATATTACCCACGTGATAAAGGTTTCAGCTCTTTTACTTCACAAAAGTCAACAGATGGAAGAGATGATGAAATGTGGATGTTCAAACATGGGTGAATGTTACACAGTGTGTAAAGTGGCCACTTAAACCAGCCAATGTCAGGTCATAAGCCCTGTATATGCCTAGACTTCCATATTCCCTTCTCAAAAATGTTTTCCCTCTCTGTTGAAATAAATTTGAAAATTTTACTCTTCAACGGAGCGATAGAAACATTTTACAGTGCCCTGATGGATAAACTAAATTTACTGTCACGAATTTTTGTCAAACCTTGCATTTCTCTTTTTCATCAAGGTACATTTATACATTTATCTAGTTAATGTGATAAATGGTATTAATTAAAATCTTATTGTTCCGACCTTGAATTCAAGTTGTCTTCCTCTAAAATACAAAGTTAAGTGAAACTAGGGAGATTCCCGGCGCGTAGTTCCAATTTAGGAGACATTCTCTAAAACCCGTCCGCCATTTTGTAACACTGAACGTCAAAATTTATCAAGTGAACCTTATTGTTCGTCAATCCGCCCATTGTTTGGTGAAAACGACAGACGCCAAGTATGTCGATTAATTCTCGTGATGATTTTTCCCAGAAGCCATTGTCAGAGCTTACCTCTAGTGAGATTGTGACATTTGATTCCTGAAACAGCAGAGGTAATTAAATGGCTGTGTTGTTATTGGATAACGAATCCTCCCACAACAGGGTCCTTTGTGTGGATTCCGTTTCAGGACTCTGTTTTCTATTCTGCTACGGTGGATTTAGGCACTTAACACTTCGCAACGCCCCTTTTTACCCAGAAACCTGGTAACAGGCTCAACCGAAGCAGGTAAATAGTAAAATATTTGTAAACCATTAAGTCAAACGTTGTATTGCTTACTTATATAATGGAATTGAGGTATTATTAAGGTAAAAGGTATGATTTATCAGTAAAATACAAGACAAAAAATGAGTTTAAAAAATTACATACAACCTTATTTGTCCTTTCGCCATCATTAATTAAATTGATTGAATTATTCGACAAAATATTATTTTTATTTTTATCAAGCGCTGAGAAATAAAAGGAAAAACGTGGGACTAATATCGTGTTTATTAAAAAATTAAAAGTCCCAAGTTTGATCCCATTACCTTTTTTCTTCAATTGTTTTAGTTTATTTTTGCTATTCAATTAAGTTGTTTGTACAGGAAAGCCCAAATGTGTAAATTGTAGATTTCATAGAAAAAATTGCATTTATTAAATTAAAACATTTCCACACGTCTATCCTGGCATTCGATTCTAGCTTCTTCTACATTCATACATCTTGTCAGACATGCCTTCCAGTTCATGACTGCTTTTGACATGACCAGACTTAAGATTTGTGTTTATCTGATCATGACATGTATTCTTTGGCCGTCCACGTCTCACGTTACCGTTCATTTCCGCCATATACACAAGTTTTACCATTATTTTATCATCCATTCGTTCTACGTGACCAAATCATCGCAGGGAGCCTTTCTCAATCTTATCAATTGTACTCAGATTTATGCTCTCGCCTGATTTCATCATTTGTAACCTTGACATACATGGAATTCCCACACATTTCGACGGCGTTTACTCAGCTTTCATTCTTCCACTGCCAGTTCCATGTTTCACTTTCATACATGAGTGTTTGGAATAAAATTTTGTTGTGCGCTGCCAGCTAAGCTTTGATTGACATATTTTTATTAGAAATATCTGTGCTCAGTGCGCTTTCACGCTAATATCATAAAATTTAAAATGTGGACGTCTACAACACGAAATAATAAAAGAACGTCTATCTTGGCTTTACCTTATTTGACTTATTTAAACAGTCTCGTAAAAATGTGCATTTGAGCCCCAATTCGTTATCTATATTTTTACGTAAATTGTATTGATTTTAGTCAACAATCTAAACTGAATCAAACAAACAACTATCGTATTTTACTGAGCCGTACCATATGTGACTACCAATTAATTCTTGGCAAGCCCTTACACCGCCGTCAGCAGAGGCTATAAGTAGATGGCATTTTGATAGCAAAATGGATCCTCCGGGCGATATGGGACCCTCACTCCTTCTAAATACACCTAAAGTGGAAGATTTCTGCTCAGCGCTTAAACTAACAAACACGAGATTTTCTACTTCGCCTTTTAGCAAAATTTCCCTCAACCTGTTAACATGTCAATGTTGTGAACGTTTCATACGTCGCGTTTTTACAACATAAAACATTGGAGTCCAGTGATCTAAATATTTTTTTTTTAAACGTTGCCTGGTTTTAAGTGGCCACTTTGCACACTGTGTAACATTCACCAATCTGCCCATGTTTAAACATCCACAGTTTCTCAACTCTTCCATCTATTGATTTTTGTGAAGTAAAGGGGCTGAAATTTTTATCATGTGGGTGAGATTCATCCTGCTGAATCAAATCACCTACATACTTGGCAACGCCTGAAAACAATTTTCCTATTTTTTTTACTTTCTTGTTTTCAGGCGTTGCCTAGTAGTATGTGATTGGATTCAGCCGGACGAATCTCAGCCACATGATACAGGTTTCAGCTCTTTTCAATTCAGTTAAGTTAAGTTAAGCCGAATAAATCGGTGTTTATTGTAAAGCATAGTATAATTGTACGTAGTTATGCAAAAAACGGCCAGCTATAGAAAAGTGAAACTGAGATAATAGCACTTTTGTGAAAAGAGTGAATTATTAATCTACACAAATATTGGAATGTTTTTGACTTTAACAAACGATAAAAAATGAATACATTCATTACTAACAATAATATTATTATGTATTTGACCTGTTTGAATAATTTTTAAAGTACCACAAGATTTTTTC
This sequence comes from Micrasema longulum, assembly GCF_059751315.1. NCBI lineage: Eukaryota > Metazoa > Arthropoda > Insecta > Trichoptera > Brachycentridae > Micrasema > Micrasema longulum. The sequence continues at coordinate 892,059 of NW_028277606.1, forward strand.
AGTGCTGTGGGTATTTTATGCAAATTGAGAAATGCCGTCTTTGTGATCGACACCATTTTATGAAGGTGATAAATATAGTTTTTTGGATGAAAGCGGTCTGGTTGTTTGTATCAGAACATAAAATTGACCTAACTTCACCTAATAACATCAATATCTAATTTTTCAAAAATTGTGGACTGGCTGTTTTCTACATAACTACGTTTTATAATAACCTGTTTTTAAAACAGTTGAGGTAAAAAATATACAAATAAGCAAAATTTTAGTAAAATCAAGTTAAAATTGAGTAAAATGAAAGTAAAATAAAATTAATGTTTAAACAAACATATTGAGCACTGTCTTTTCTCACTGGATGTAGTCGAATCTTGAAGTTGACATCAGTGGTAAAAAGTTATTTGTACAATGAACTTTGAAACAAATTAACAAGGCTGCAGAAATATCAGGATGTCTCAGAAATATCGTGTGAAGGAATACACACACGAGACTAGCCGGTAAAATGAGAATACACAAATCATGTGTTAGACCGATAGCCACCTACGGGCAAAGGCCAGGGAAGAAACTTCCGAGACAAAATCTCGGCTGAGAAGTTCCAAGATGTGAAGTCTCCGATCTGGAGACCGCACGAGAAACACTGATATTCGGAGCACGTATGATACGGAAGGTATTGTAAAATAGGCAAGACAACGAAGGCGGTACTGGAATTAACATGTCAACAAAATGGCGGAGGACAGACTTCGCACTTCAAAGGAACCCCGGAGGGAGAAGAAGTGGCTCGATAGCTGGCAGTCAGCGTCCCAAGAGGAAACTGCTATACAAATAGATCTACAAAATTTTAAAAAAGATGAAGAAGAAGAAAAAAGAAAAAAAAATCCACCAAGTAAATGCTGAAACAAAAAATTATATAATCAAACTGACATATTTATGTTGAAAAACAATGGAAAATTCCAAGCGTTCTAATATACTATATTCTCACATCTCACATCTTCGAGGTTTGAACGGGTTAAAAAGCCCAGAGAGAATAAAATACAAGTTGTGCTGGACAGTATTCAAATCCCTCAATAAAATGGCTCCAAAATACCTATCGGACCTTTGTATTAGGGAAAATACATGTCAAAGAAAATCTACTCTTAGGTCAGCATTTGATTCAGGAAGAGGAAAACTTGTCGAAATCCGGCGCTCCCCAAACACTAGATTTGGAGATCGTGCTTTTGCCGCCGCCGGTCCCTCTGCCTGGAACCAATTGCCTTCAAACTTACGAATCATCGACAGTCCCAGTCAGTTCAGATCCCAACTAAAATCCCACTTCTTTAGACTGTCATACCTTCAATTTTAAATCTGGAAATATAATATATCACTTAAGTTTAGTTAGAATGTAAGTTTAGATATACAATTGTAAAGCGTCCTTGAGGTGATTTTTTCACAAAAATAACGCTATATAAATCAGCCAAACATTATTATTATTATACCTATTTAATTTTGATAATATTCGAGTATTTATTTAAATCGCCGGATCTTTCCGAGTTATAAAAGGTATGTACATTTTACGATGAAGTATTTCGTCTAAGATACTCCGTTGACATTTCTTGCCTTTGTAAGTTGAACGCGTTTAATGTTTCCGTGGCGTTAATTTTTCACGTGATTATTTGAGATAGAAAATATATTCCCTATTTCTTTCTCTCGAATCATAAGTCACACTTCAACGTTACTTTCATGAAAAAAAAAATAATTTAAAGTTTTAGATTTATTTTTGTGAATTTACTGTAAAAGAATAAATTTCAATACTTCCCTAACAACATAATGGAAAAACAACAAATATGTTAATTTAAGAGTCAATAATGATTGAATTATTAATTCTATACGGATAATAAGGTAAATATAATAAATTTCCAAAGCTTTCAAAAAACCAAATACATTAAAAACGTTATACAACACTTTTGTACGCAGTAATTTGGAGTTTGCATCCGTTGTGTGGAGCCCACAATATATAACAAACATGGAAAGGATTGAAAATGTTCAACGAAATTTTTTTAAATACCTAGATTTTAAAAACAATAAAACGCTTTGTATTTACAGCCAATTTGCCAAACAAAATGGATATTTTACCCTTGAAAATAGACGCACTGTATCTGAATAATGCAATTCGCATATTTTTTAAATTATAAAGTATACTCTTTAACCTACTCTTCAAAATTAATCTTAATGTCCCCTTTTACGTGACAGGAAATACGTATTTATTCCATCTGCTAGTCTGTAGCACTAACTATGCATTACAGTCTTTCTTCTATCGTTCTTGCTCTAACTATAATGTGTTTTTTTTCCATCTATTGATATATTTTACATGCCCCTTAATTAATTTTGAAATATATTTAGACTTATTATTTCTGGCTGCGATACAATCCCACTTACTATTTAATGATGCACACTCCTGAAAACTTACTCTCACACTCATACACATAAACAAACATCTACACTTACTCTCATACAAATACACATAAACACATCCTTTTGTTGTAACACAATTTAATAATATGTATGATTTATATTTCGAAACTTTGCTGGTCTATCTTTTAACTGTTTTTAAATGTTATTATATCATTGTCGACTGTTTGTTTCTTGAAAATAAATACATAAATACATATTTTAAGTAGACATTGATTGAAATTTCGAATTAAAATTTTCTAAATCTCATGAGAAATAAATGATGCAACTTACGTAAAAACACACAAAAATGCCTTTTCTATGTGCATCGTTGTTGCTATTGCATACATTTAATTCAAAAACCATTCAATAATCCGATACAAAATAAGTTAAATAATATTCTAAATGAATCAAAACTGCATCAAAGTAATTTCATTTTCACTGTAATTCAGTTAAACTTTGGGAATAATTCGAATCATTAAAATAGCCAGCCATTTTGTATGAACATTTGTAAGCGCACGGCACGGCGCGGCGGTTGCGAAATTCTAAAATATATCAAAAATCAAAATCATTTATTTTTCAGTACAGAGTGACACTTGGAAGTGAAATGACGTTTGTTGGAATTGTGTTTTTTTTGTTTTTTTCATAAAACGAATTACACTCATATTCGAAAATAAATCGTATGAGGGAAGTCAAGGCAACAGTTCATCTCGAAAAATAACTAATAATATTTTCAATTTATTTATTTTTTTACCTATTCGACTAACTACAAAATTATCTAAACAGGTTTCAGGTTTTCGAAATGGGGAAAAGAACATTATGGCCACGCAGTTCGTATAAATTGTAACAATTATGATAGTAAATGTTTTTAAATATTTGTATATAACCACTTACCGACTTTTCTATGTCTACCGGTTTCGAGACGTACCCGTCTTTTCGTCAGGACACCAACTAAACCAACATGCAAACCAACATGCAAAACCCAGTATACACCTTCACCATAGTTGTTTACTTATCAATAAATTTTACCTAATCAATTTAAATCATGACTTTAATAAAAATACTGGAGTTAAAATCTTACATACAAATAATAAAGGGTTTAAAGTAAATAATATGGAAATATTTCACATTAGGAAAGCTTTAAAAATAATGTTCCTTTGAGCAATGATCAAACAAACTTCCAATATATTATTTTATATGATGTTCCACTGTGATGGTCACCCTATAAAACCTATTAAGCTTATCCCCTCCCTCCATCCCCTCTATTTTTTTCATTAATTCTCAAACAAGAGAGAGAGAATATTTTCATAATTCAATCAGTGCATGTTTGTCCTAATCAGTGCAAGTGCTTATTGAAATGCATGTCGTGCTGGTTTTATATTTTTGTGCAACAACTATGGTGAAGGTGTATAGAGGGTTTTGCATATTGGTTTGCATTTTGGTTTAATTGGTGTCCTGACAAAGAGACGGGTACGTCTCGAAACCGGTAGACAAAAAAAAGTCGGTAAGTGGTTATTTTCAAATATTTAATAACATTTACTTATATGTTTGACCACAAAGTTAATGCTTTAAATATTAATAATAATGATGATATTTTGTCTTTTGGCAACAATGCAATGTACTGTGCCATTCATTTACCTACAGTATAATATTTAATATATATATGCACCACAACAGGCCAGGAGGTCCAATCACAGTGGTGAATTACATCACAGAACACCCAGGCTTTAGAGAAATTGCATTTAATTTTTGTGTTCTTACCGGGAATCGAAGCTGAAACCTTCCGTGTGTGAGTGAAGCGTCTTGACCACTATACCACAGAGGCCGCCTAGCCATCGTTATGCGTACATTTTTTTTTTTTTAATGTTGTTTGCCAAAAAACCTTGTAAAATGTTTTCCTCTGCACGGGATATTATAACCAAATCATGTATATTTTACATTAATGAATTCCTTGATAAATAAAAATAAATTATATAAAAATAAGGTAGAATCTACCTTGCTTAAAAATAATTATTTTTTCATTCAGACTTCACTATTTTGTCACCATTTTTTTTATGTCAGTTAAAAAAAAGAACTTTAGTCGTTGATTTTATACGTTTGAAAATATTTATCTTTGTACGTCCAATAAAGTCAAATTTACCCCATGCAATTCTGCCAGTGTTTCCCAAGCTTCTCAACATTGAGTCATACTTGGCCGGAGCGAAAAAGAATGTACCGAATCTAAATACCGAAAGCGCTTAGTCCGTTTCGGTGGTATCGCGGCCTCAAATGTACAATACAGAACTACTGACAATTACAATGTACAACAATAATATTTTCAGGTAATAACAAACACACGTTTAAAAAAAAACACAGTAGATTAAACATAATATATTATATTCCATAAAAACAATATTTCACGAAAAAGAATAAGTCACTACACATTACGATAATACGTTAGAGTTAAAAAGGATACATGCATTACCAGAGCTGCTCAAAATTCTCTATTAGGAAAAGCAATCAGTAATGATAAGATGTCCGATTTAGAAAACAAGTCTCATTGACATTTAAAAAATTCAGCCTTTTTAAAAAACTTAAATGTTTCTACTCCTAAAACATACACTTCACATTTGACATTTCATTTATGACACTCCAAAATCACAAAACAGTAACAACACTTACACATAAAACAATATATTTATTACATATTGTCCTGCTTATAAATTTGTATTGTATGTTGTAAAAGGTTTATGTTTTTTTTAAATAATTTCTGTTTTATACAAACATAGCACTCTGTAGACCACGATTAACGAAAATAAGTATTTTTTAAATTTAAAGCATTAATTTTTATTTTAAATATGTGGTTAAAAACAAAGTTTTTTTACATTTATTTTATTATATTATAAATTTTACATTTACTTTGTGGTCAAACATTTGACTAATTTTAATTTTTACAAAAAAGTGGAAAAACACGTTTTCACAGAACACCTTAAAAACTACCTTACTAATAACAATAACTTAACAATGTTTAAACAACGCTCTAAAATGTTTTAAAAATCCCAAAAAAAAAAATCATTTATATTTATTTTTTTCTAAAATTATCAAACATATGTAAATTGTTGTAATGGAAAATTTCCAGTTAAAAAATTCTGGTTCGCTTCCAATATGAATCCCTAAATTACCAAAAGTTCATGGCCGTTTGTAATAAACAAAACTTTTCGGCAATTTTGCTAAAGGAAGCGTCTTTGCGGGGTTAACACATTTTTGCAACATTGTTAACATGTAAGCCACATATTGATCTTAATTCGCCACATAACATCAAGCATCTTAAAGCAGTGTTATGTTGTTTTTAGACCAGTCGCATGATTTTCTATCAACACATCGAGGTACCACAGAGAAGTTGTCTAACTCGTCAAACTATTTTTTCAAATAAGCATTTAGGATCATGATCCTGACACTTACTATTTTTTTTCTATTTTGTATGTTCAATACTAAAGAAAACAAAAAATATAGTAACAATGAGCAATGTTATTTGGAAACGAAAAGTCGGTAAGGTAAAATGTCAAAAATAATAATTTGAAAATAATAATTTCAATTTCTAAAATTGACGTGCTTTATCCATAGGTAGTTTGGTTTGCTTTTCGTTCTGGATTTGTAAACAGAATAACGATGCTACGTCGGTATAGACTAGCGATTTTTTTTTCATACCGATAGTTGAAGGACCGGCAATCGATACAAGCAACTTTTTATCCCGGAAAAATATATCATTGTGTTGGGAAATTTCTTATTGCTACACGTCCTAACTGATTTTTTTCAATACAACGCGAGCAAAGCAAAAACGCGGTGAAAAGTTACCATATTTATAAAATGTTAGCTTTTACCCACGGCTTCGCTCACGTGGTATAAGACAGAAATGGGTCAGGTAATTAATTGATGATGTTGCTTAGAAATTAACATTTTTTCAATGGAATTATATATAAAACCGAAATGAAAAGCCAACTAAACAAACTATGGTCATCAAACCAATTATAGAAATTTAAAAAACTCATTTTAAATTGATTATTTTTGAAATCCCGCCTTACTGTCTTCTTATTTTGAAATAATGTTGCTCGTTGTTGATTAAATGTGTTTTTTTTCTTGCAATTTTTTTAAGGTTGAAAATTAGGTTTTTTATTTTACGGTAATCGGTAGCTCCGTTGAGACGCGAAGAAACCAAAAACAAACACACATTCGCATTTATAATATTAGTATATAATAAAATATTGTAATAAGCAAAAACTAACTTCGAAATTATATTTAATTAATAAAGGAAAATATTTTTGTTCCGGCACTTGCAATGAAATAATGCTATACTTAAGAAAATTCGAAAAATTTAAATTCACAGTGAATATTTTCGTAACTTATAATTTGCCGTAAACACACAGATCTTTCTTCAATATTACTCAAGCTAAGTATTACATTAATTGTATTATATCGATAATGTATTTTTTAAATTTACTTATTTATTTTATTCACAATATATTTATGTGACATTTATTGAGACATAAATCCCAACTCCATGAAACCAAAATACTGAGTTGAGTTAGGACGAATATATGCATTACAGCTTGCCCACCACATACCGCACCTGAGGACATAAGTCTCCTTGGCGGTGCCCACATACACGGAAAAGTTGCTCGTTGCTGAACGAGAAAACCTGCTCGAAAGAACTCTCTGTTATATGGTAGCATAATCATCTTTGTGCTGAAATAAGATAATCCAGCAGCACATAATATGCATGTCATTGGATTGAGAAAAGAGTGAAGTCATTTCTTTACTGACTGGGAGAAAATTGATTGGACATGATCAATTCGCCGAAATGATTAAAAAAAAAATTAAAAGCCTTGAAATTCTTTTCGGAAGCCAGATATGTTTATCCGACAGGACCTATAACAGGGACACAGATAGTAGCGAGAAGCTCTATTCGGTAATCATAGAGAAGGGGAAAGGGACACAACCACAAAATGTGTTCAGAAGATTAGTTAGGATATCCGCAGCAGCACGAAGGGTCACGAAGTCAACAACATTTAAAAAAAAAAACAGTTTTGTTTAAATTTTCCATGACCCGGTAAAAACTACATTGTCAGTAATCTAGGATAACCCAAGAAGGTTTTAAGCGTAAAAAAATAATTTGAAAATAAACTATTTATTAATCTTAGTATATATAAGTATTTAACCACTTACCGATGCAATAAACTGAAATACTTGAAAAACGTCTTTTGAAAAGAGGCTTTTGAAATGTGGCTTCACCGGAGAATGCTGAAAATCCCGTGGACAGATTTAGTGACCAACGTGGAGGTGTTGAGACGAGCCAGTGCCGAAAAAGAACTACTGTCCTCAATAAAACAGAGAAAACTCGCATATCTGGGCCATATCATGCGCGGAAGCAAATATACGCTTCTACAGCTTATTATGATGGGAAAGATCGAGGGAAAGCGTGGGGTTGGAAGGCGACAGATGTCCTGGCTGAGAAACATCCGCGACTGGACGGGAGTGCGTGGGGTTGAGGCGCTGTTCCAGTTGGCGCAAGACCGGAATGCCTACTCTAGAGTGATCGCCAACGTCGGAGAGACCTGATATGGCAGAAAGAAGAAGACTTGAAAAACAACCATAGAGTTATTCACTCGAATCCCTCCAAAAGAAGGTCCTGTCCTGAAAATCTTTTTGGAAAATACAGTTTGTCCTTGAGAGCTCAATACGCTCTTCTAAAATATTAAACACTTAATCATTCAAACAAATATGTTCATACGAACCGAAATGTCTTATTGATATCGAATTAACTGGAAGGGTTCTGTTTTGTTCGCCTGACGAACAAAACTTAGCATCGTATGTTTCTCCGGAGTGCAACTGTAATCTAACTTCTTCTAGGGTCACAATCAAACTTGCTCCTCTCGTGTTTATATTGTTCTAAATCCCATTCACGAAACTCCTTTGTCAAACTTTGATTTGATTAATCGACACATACGCGGATAGGGAGACAAGAAACCTGTACAACTTGTCATAAAACAAAGAGAAATATATGTACATATCAATATATATATATATAAATATTTATGACATAATTAGATAGTACTTCATTAATTGATGTTTGGTAATTGAAATCTAAAAATTGATTCGCAGCAAGGTGTGGTTTTTCATTGTAATATATTTTTTCTGTTCGTTAACGCCCAAGGGGCATTTACAAAAAAGAAAATAAATACATTCTAACATACTTAATAATAAAATACAAAATATACAGAAAAAATATGCACAGTTACTAAGAAAAAATTTAAAAGTTAGAAAAGATATATCAAGAAAGTTATACAAAGCAAAATATTTTATAACAATGTACCAAAGGTGACATTTCAGCTTTAAAAAGAAAAATGAAGAAATAAAAATATACAAAATGCGTATTTGCTAAAACATAAATGCATTTGGATATTTTTACAAATAAAAATATGTATAGGGTAATAAAAATAAAAATAAATACATATTTTTTAATTTATGGGATTGAATTTTCAATAATAGTTTGACGAGCAGCTACAAATAAACTTAATATTGAGGACGTGTAAGTTAATAAAGTATCGGACAGAATGTCTGCAGCCGTTCCATAAATGTTACCAAACCTATGCAGTGCATGCAGTGCATAGGTTAGGTAACATTTATGGAACGTAGTATGCAGTCACTGTATCAATGAATCGTTAAGTTGGTTAGAAGAAGTACTGGAGCAATGAAATAGTGAAGTACTCCTAGTGTTGACAGCAGGCACTCTAAAAATGGCAATCACTAAAATTAATAAATTCAAGTATTTTTGGGAAGTCAAAAAGAGAGTGTAAAATTTCATACAGTTCAATGAGATCATTTATAATTCTTCTTTCAGAAAGTATCGTAAGATTAGGCAGTGTCAATAAATAGTCGTATTTCAGATTTTGTATTAGAATATTTAATTTGTAGTTTATATAGAATATCTTGAACCCAACAGAACAAGACTCCACACAACATTTAATTTGCCAGTACCTAGGACTAACTCAAGAGAAAACGACTTGTTCTTTAGAGCATGTCATTATTATAATAGTGTTCTCTCCGGACACTCTCCTATATGAAATATAGAAGATTCCTTAGAGACAGTACACCCGCTTAATTATACGATGTCAGTAATTATGTATTACTCGTATGTTGATTATTATATTTTATACCTCTTACATTATTTTAAAATATTTTTTTTCTTTTCTTATTCTTGAAATTTAAATTTATCTTGTTTCATTTACTTTTTTTTTATTACTGTTTATAATTATATGTATTTTTATTTTATTCGCAACTAGCTTCTAAGTTCCTAACATTTCTTAACTGTTAAATTGCTTTTTTTTTAAACGGATAGTGTACTTAATCAATAGCTTACACCACTGTGGAAAATTTATATTGACTGTTTTCACAATTTTTGTATATATATATTCTTATTTTCTGTATACAAAGTATGTAAAAACTGTTGTTTTTTTTCCAAAATAAAAATAAATAAATATATCGTAGAAATTTATATTGGATGTTTTCTATATAACAAACATGAACTTTATAGCAAGGTGACCATATTGATGTATTAAAATCTAAATAACTTCTTACAAAATAACAGCACAGTATTTTTAATGATCGGGTGGGTGGACTTGAAATGTTTTGTTTTTCTCAAACTAAAGCCCAACATTTTTAATGCTCTGTTTGAAATTTTATTGATTTGATAAACAAAATACATTTTTTGATCAAAAAATACCTCGAGATCTTTTATTACTGATACTGTAGAGATATTAAATTTCAATGTTTCTGGACAGGGGCATGAAGCGTCAGAATAAAAACATGTATTTATGATTTATTTATAAGAACAATCAAAAATTTTGGCACACAAAACAAAACATAACTGGGCCAGTACTCTCGCGTAGCTGTTTTTAGAAAGAAAGTTTAAATAAAAGAAGCTAAATAATTACTCAAGATATAAAAAGATTATAATAAATATGGAAAAAAACAGAATCCCAAAACTCATTGTACATGGGATTAAAACTGTACTTTGAGTTACCTGAAGAAATAAAAGGAACGAAATGTCTTAAAATATTTCAATTTTTTTTTTAATAACTTTCTTGATGAATTTTTAACGTCATTAAAATTATGTTAAAGTTCTGATGTAAACCTAATCGGTTCATGTAAGGGTTGCCTGCTAAAATGGATGGCATGTTGGTTTTATATTTTTGTGCAACAACTTTGGTGAAGGTTCATGGTGGATTCTTCGTGTTGGTTTAATTAGTATCCTGACGATGAGATGAATACGACTCGAAACCGATAAACATAGGAAAGTCAGTAAATGATTATTTACATTTTATTTTTTTAAAGATAGAAAGAAATATTTGCGTTCTTATGATTTACCCAAATATTTAATTTTGAGGGCCATTTTCAACGAGTTGTAAATAACTCACTATTAGAAAATGGAATCAAGTTGGGGTAGAGCGGGATTCGAACCACATACCTTTGGTCCGTGAGTCCGAGACACTAGCCACAGGACCACAACCCGATTAATGTAAATATTTCATTACATTTAATTAAATGTTTGACCACACAGTAAGAGCTTTAAATATAAATTATTAATCAAATATAATTGATTAACGTCTTAACGAAAACGGTTAAACTCTACAAAGCTTTCTAATTTTATATAAATTATTGTACTTACAAATACTCACAACAAATGTCTTAAAATAAATGTTGTGAACTATTTATATTGTGTATAATTTTCAAATTAAATTATTTTTTAGGAAACAAGCATCAATCAACCTAAATCCGTCTATTTTAAAGTTAATACTTCCTAATACATTATATCGTAATGTATCAAGAAGTATAAGCATTGAGTTTTAATAAACATCGAAGTACCAAACACCTAATATTATAATAGTGTTGTGTTGAAAAATCACCTCATGGCCGCATTACAAGTGTATACGTCAACTTACATTCTTACAAAGGTTACATTGTACATATATAATATTTTCTGATTTTTAAATTTAGGGTATGACAAACGAAAAAAGTGAGATTTTATTTGAGATCTGAACTGACTGGGACTGTCGATGATAAGTATGTGCGTCCTTATAGCACAACATGACTAATGGTTTATTTGAGTACTGTTTTTTTTAAATATATATACATTAAACGTCCATAGGTCTTTTACAATACAAATTTGCTTATATAAAACATAATACATAATAAAGTTTAAAAACAAAAATAGGTTGCAGTTATACGAGTACAGAGGTTAAAAAATTAAGTTGATAAAAACAGGTTTAAGAAGTTATAATAGAAGTAATTTAAAAGATCGTAATTTACATGTTACAATGTGTTATTTTATATATCTGAAAGAGTAAAAAAACAAAAAAAAAAACGAAATGAATAGCACATATTTATACTAACATAAAATTATATTAACAAATATAGAAAAGTTATTTCTTCACTATAATAATGTAGTAGCAAGAGAGTGAATTATTTAAACATTTATTTAACTGGTAACTTATTAACAAATTACAACAGGGATGGAGAATACCTTAAATAAGGGAATATTCTCCATCCAAGTTGTAATTTGTTAATCTTAATGACTCCCGAGGGGGTGAAATCCAGTCTTTTGTCTACGAACATTTGGACAAACTCAAATATTGTAATGGTAACTTATTACATTGTCCTTAACATGATTTTTTTTTATTAAAGCAGGCGAAGTATTAAATATATCAAAAAGATGGTTAAATTTATTGGCATTTAGGTGAAATCGAACTAACGGAGAGAACTGAGCATAATTTGTTTGGAATGATTTAGTATGGAAAGTACATCTAAACCTTGTGGTCGTAAAGGCGATCCTAAAATTTATTTCATTTACCAAACATGGACAATCATTAACATTATTCACAATATTATACAGTTTGACAATATTAGCTACTATGCGTCTAGTTGAAAGGGAGGATGTGCAAATTTTCTAATAACAAATTATATGATATCTCAGAAAGAGGTAGACCCATTTTATAGTTTACATATCGTAGGAACTTTCTCTGGACTCTCTCTAAGTAGTTTCTCTCTAAATAATGTTAGTTTATCCGGAGAATGCGCATCTTAAACATATAACTTTTAATATTTTACCGTTTTTGCTTGAATATGTAATTTTTAATTCTATTAAAATGTTATTTGTGTTTTTTTTACACTTTTTCAGCTTGTATTATGTATACGTAATTTTAATACGTTTTTGATATTTTTTTAACCTGTATTGGGTGCGCATATTTTGTTAATTTAAAAAAAACTTTTTTATTCTTGTAATTTTTAACATTTGCACTCTCGTACTAGTTCAGTTTGTAATACATACATGTAATTTTTTTTACTTTTTAAATTTTTCAATTTTTCTTTCCCAGATTGTATAATGTTTATATCATTTTGAATTTATTTCCATACCTAGTATTATGTTTATTTAGTTATTTAAAAATATTTTTTCATACCCTTTTAATTTGTAGTGTATCATAATTTTTATTCTGCTTTTGTAAATAATGTTATAGTTTAAAATATAAAAACGTCTTTAAATAAATATTGTTATCTGCATGTCCCTAAATGAGTTTTTTTTTAAAAACTCCTTGGTAATATTATATAAAATTATGTATAATATGTTTTTTCAATTTAATAAAAAAAAAAAAAGAAAGATATGTGATAGCACTTTTCAACATTTATATATAGTCGATTTAATACACACCATTCACCGAATCTATCAATATTTGACTGTAATATTTTAACATCATTAAATTTGTTTACTTTCATGAACATTTTGAATTATTTTATCTTTCATATCTGTTTGCGATTTGCTCAAATCTGGATAAACAAGTAGAAGTTTCGCGACCATCGCAATTGTTGTTATTGATAGCAGTTCTGTGTCAAAACGACGCCGTGGATGTACAGTTTGTACAGCAACTCGTACTTTGTTTCTAGAACTGTCGCATAAAGTTGAGATCAACGTAATTTAACTCCTCGTTATAACTTATTCCTCGAGTAAAATATTCCGTCATTCTCGGAAGTATTTGCAACAAGACGGGGAAAACTGAATTTATACACAACCGCACTTTATACTCGTGTGGAATATATTCTGTCTCGCGATGATAAACTTACAGACCGACAACCGCAACTGAGGAACCTCTTGCTTCATTCTCTTCTCCTGTTTAATAAGCGCCCAGCCTCACCATTCTCTTCTTGAGAGCCTCAAATTACACCTTCCTATGAAACATTCTTTTTGTTTACTATTTTATAAAAACAACATACTGTACACTGGTTTTTTTTTTCATAAGTAACTGAATTCATTTTTTTATTCGCTGACGCTTTACTGTCTGATATTGAACTTATTATTATTTACGGGTAGTTAGATAAATAATTTATTAAAGTATACAGTGATCGAAACTTCAAATTTGTAAGTTCCATCTGAAATAAAAGCAGGAACTTGGAGAAAATCTCCTGAAAATGCTTTTGTTATTATGCTTTGTACACCTGCATGCATTTTATAATTCCGGACCAATTAATTTAATATACCCTTAATGCATTAAAACTACTTCAAAGTAATTCATTTTTTACTGTAAGTCAATCAAACTTTGGGAATAGTTTGTAACGCTGCGCGCTGTAACCGGCCGTTCCCATTCAAATATAATAAAACAACAACAACAACGACAACAAAAACCACAACAACAGCAAAAAACCATAACGTAGGCAGAGAGGATAGAACGCCACAACACTCTTTCTTTGCATATACATCTCGCTTCATCCATACATATTAGAATATTCACGCACGGCGTCCTAAATAAAAATAATAAACTTATTTGTCTGTTTGGAGACAAAATTCAAGCTGAGAGCAAGTTATGAATTATTTTTGTAAAAATATAAGGCGGGATGTGGGACTGTGTAATAACATAAAATACCTAGCATCGACGGACGGCTAGTTTGTATCTTATAGAGCTGGTAAAAAAAATTGTAACTGCTATTTTAAAACAGAATGCCCACCTTTGGTGTTTTAGTCTATTAGCCAGTTTTTTAAATATATTTTTTTATATCTGTCAACTTGATTATTTGAGGAAACAAGGTTTAAATAATTTTTTGAAGAATTTATCCTTGTTCTTTAAATAAGTTCTTAAGATTTCTATCTCCAAATCTATCAACCAGAATAATTTAAGCGTGCAATAAGCATAATAGAGGCATACGAAAGATTTTTAATTTTTCTATAAATGGAGTTCTTATAAACAGCTTTACAATAACTTGTATAATGCTTTTTTGTACCATAATTTTTCGTTAAAGATGTCTGGCTGTAGCAAACGAGTGCATATCCACCCAATTTATATATTTTCTAAGTGACTATGATCGGCATATATAAAAGTATACTTTTTCATACGTACAGCGTGTGCTTATGATTTAAATGATCTAAAAAATCACTAGCTTCGTGAGTTTGTTAAGCGTTTTAGTAAAATGAGTGCCCCATTTTAAGATCTCAACTATTTTTATTTTTATTGTTAGGATTGCTAATACTACACTTATCTTAAAAGGTAGAAAATATTGAAATGTAGACATTTGCATGGCATTTATTCATTAGATGATTTAACACTAACATTTATACGATTTATTATATGAATTCATAACTTCCGGGATGTTAGATGAAAACGCCAACCACTTCGCTATAAGACGGACTGATCTCCACTTGATTTTTTTAAAAAGATTTGTACCTGAAAGTAGCCATCGAGTCGAAAAGTCGAAAGCATTCGACCAGGGTTCTGGTTCTATTTTTCATACAATATTATTCATTTTACAGTGCTATTTCATGATTTATCGTACAGCTTCTTTTATTTTATTAGCTGATTATAAAGGTCGTACAAATTTTTCTCTATTTTTTACGTTTTCATTTCGCCTTCAGTCCACTTTTTTTTTTCTTGAAAAATAATAAAATTACGGTGTAAAAGTTATTTTCGTACACCTGGATTTATTTTGACAGTAAAATTTTCTTTGAATAAGAAATTCTGTAGAAAAACAATGTAATTTTCCCTAATTTTCATTGTTTGCTTTCACGGGAGAAAACAAATTCCCTCTTTGGTTTCGGTATGAAATTTTATATTTGTCAATGTCAAAGATACAAAAAACAGGAAGTATCCCCATCAGCGTTTTATTTACCACTTAAGTGATTTCCTTTGGTATTCTAAAATAATGCAAAACGCAAATCACTCATTAGTCAAGTACCTATGTACATACGTTAATATAAATCGGGTTGTGGTCCCGTGGCTAGTGTCTCGGACTCACGGATCAAAGGTCCGTGGTTCGAACCCCACTCCACCCCAACTTGATTCCCATTTCCTAATAGTGAGTTATTTACAACTCGTTGAAAATGGCCATCAAAATTAAATATTTGCGTAAATTATAAGAACGCAAATATTTCTTTTTAAATAAAAAAAAATAATAAAAAACTCAATGTTCAATCAATGTTCAAGTTCAAGATTTTTGTTGAATGTAAAAAAATTATTATTTGTCATTTTTCAAGCCAATCTTAATCATTAAAATATAATTTAGTGTTGCAGGTGCTCGTCCAGGAACTACGAAACATTTAGTGTAAAACCACCTTTAAAATCAAAATTTCACATACAACCTACCAGGAATCGAACCTAGGACCCTAAGTATAGTAGACAAACGTGTCAACCACTATAATACGAGGTGGACTTATCTCCATTCGATTTCCTTTTTCAACATTTTTTTGCAAGATCAGCCAAAATAACTTGTCCAGAACTCTGGCTCTATTTCGCACACTGAACATTCTGCGTCCGCTGGACACAGAAACAGCATAATTAATATTATTTTACAATGGGGAGGTACAGGATACAATAAATGAATGTCAATTTTTATATATATTTTAAACTAATAGTGGCATCTAAAGGCAGTTCAAATTATCTACATTTCTCTTCTGTTTAATCTAATTTGACATAAATTCTATACGTTTCAAGATAACTGAACAAGAAAAAAAGATCAAACAGGGAATAAAGTATGTGTGTCAGTTTAATACTTTAAGCTTAGAAAATGTTTAAAAAGGCCATATAAAATGGATAGTGGAGCTAGGTACAAGTAAAATGGATTATCTCATTCGCCCGTACCAATATTGAATCAACTGCTCCACAAGTGTATAGCTTATGTTAGGTTTTTGTTATTTTCATTGTGTGTTTTGTAATATAAATAATAGAGATGTACATAAATACCTTGTTTTTAAAACTGCCTGAATATTTGTTGATTATCTTCGTTTTTTTAAGTTAGTCTTCTTTGTTTATTCTCAAATGTAATTTTAAAAAAGTATATTGTTAAGTGTCTTTGGCACAGGAAACCCCAGTGAAGTCACATTATTTTTATTATTAATTATAGTTTGTAAGCAAAAAATATGAATAAAAAAATATATATTTTAAACTAATATGTAAAGATGATTTTTTCTCATATTTTTATTTTCATTTTTTTTCTTTAATTTTTTTTTATTTTTCTCTACTTGTGTGTAAAATACATCCCTTTTTTATACGTATATATATTATGTTTGTAAAACATGTATAAGCCTACAAGGTGTTTAAATGAATAAATAAATTCTTTTTCGTATTTATAAAAAGGCATTTGTGCCGAATACACCAATATTATAACATTTCTGTCCTAGCACAAGTAAAATCACTTAATTACAGGAAGTTAAAGCATCTTTTGATTATGTTATTGAGGAATAAATGCTTGCTTTAACTGAAAAAGCTACCGTTACGTTCAGTTAGCTTTTACAACCTCATCCGAAGAAATAGATTGAATCGAGATCACACGGAAACATAAACGACTTGCCAAGTGCTAAGCGAGGAATATTCGTAGTAATTGACACATTATTCATCAAATGTGCACATGTCATCGTGCTCTTACCCCCACCGCATGATGCATCGGGCACTGCATTGATACACTAAAAACAGCATAATCTCTTTCTTCTGTTGGTTACAATTTTACAATGTTTTGTTATTTTATGTAATTAATTATGTACTTTAGAGGATAAACCACGGGAGTCATATTATACAAAATGTTCAGGAAACAATATTTTGTCATTGTTCGATTTCCAAAACATGATAACGTTTGAACCAAATGATATTTTGTACTTAAAGCCAATTGGCCAAACAAAATAGATTTTTTACCCTTGAAAATATACGCACTTATCTTATGCTATTTACATAAATAATTAAATAATAAAGTAGATTCTTTTAACATACTCTTCAAAATTAATCTCAATTTTCTTTTGGGTGACAAGAAATAAGTATTTATTCCATCTGCCAGTATGTAGCACTAACTATGCACAACACTCTTTCCTCTATCGTTCTTGCTCTAACTATAATGTTTTTTTTTTCATCTATTGATATATTTTACATGCCCCATAATTTATTTAAAAATACATTAAGACTCATTATTTCTGGCTGCGATACGGTCTTACTTACTATTAAATGATGCTCACACTTACGCACACCTGAACATTTACTCCCACACTAAAACACATAAACACACATCTACACTTACTCTCATACAAATACACATAAACACACCTTTTTGTTGTAACACAATTTAATAATATGTATTATTCTTATTTAGAAACTTCCCTGGTCTATTTTAAACTGTATTTTTTTAAATGTTACTTTATCATTGTAGACTGTTTGTTTCTTTAAAATAGTAAATTTAATTCGAGTGTCTAAATAACTTTCAACGAAAAAAAAGTACATTTTAATAACAAAAATACATTTTAAATTAGCACATCTGGGACTACTGGTGTTTGTTGCATTAAAACAAACTGGATTTAAGATTTTTATTTAAACCGTAAAAGCATTTTTGTGACAAAAGTGGACTTTGGGGTTTCATTAACGTATCAAATAGCATATTGCAATAATTTTTTTGTAAAGGCGTGGTAAATTTCCGAAAGATTGAAGCTCTACGGAAATATTTCTTTGTTAGGGTAATAAGAGAGACCAGTTATCCAAAACGTTTGATTTATAATTGATTTTGCCATCAGCACTGCAAAGCATTAATATTAATTACCACAAAATAACTGCATTGTCTTAACCTCTTGGCGCGTACCGCCCTACGCGTGGGGCGGGAAAAATTCTGCTTAAAAAGCGTATGACCCCACGGTTGGGACCAAGTACTTATTTTTTATAAAACCCAGATACTGTCAAAAAGGTTTAGTACTTTTGACATCTATGGACGATTCGACAAAGAAAAATAAATCGTTTTTTAAATATTTATTTTACCGACCTCGAAAATTCTCAATAATATCTTACTACTGTAGAGGTAAAAAGATTTTTGAAAATCGTGGTTTAAATAGTGAACATCACGAGGCTGTGCATTTTTCGGGCTGTCTTATAGATACCTTAGTAGTTTGTCGGATGACTAATGTTTTTTTTTTAAATCGATTTTCTATAGCGGCATGCATGGAATCAGCTTCCTTCTAGGTGTGCCCTTTTTTGAAATATTTCTACTCCATTATTATATTTAAGTTCATGACCACATTGAGTAGGGCTTTCGACATTACATTGTTTCCCTTTTGGTATGTGCAATCATCATTGTATAAAACAATATTTTTGCTTTCAAGTGGCATACTTTGTGATATTTTATAAATTAAAACAATTGAAGTAACTTTTTTGGCATCTAAACCACATTTTAATTCATCCCATTGAACAAAAAGCGCAAACATTGTTATTTTTTAGTACAAAATGGCCGGAAACCAAGGAGTCACGCTAATAAACAAGCCAATGACAGTTTATAAGCCCTGTGATTGCCTAAACTTATTGAATTATTAATTAAACTTATTAATTATACAAATATTTTTTAAAGCGTAATTAGTTTAAATCTTTATTAATCATTTTAAAATAATAGTAGTTATGGACAATAATTATTATTTACTTACATTTAATGAAATGTTGAGTTACGATGCTTTTATTAAAATTTGAAAATATTCTAAATTCCAAAATAATAACGTTATGTATGAAAGTACATACGTGTACTGTTATACATACTGTGTCATGCGTATGTTTGTATAAGGTATAAATAAAGGTACCTACATACATACTATGTTACATAAACAAACCCCCCGCGAGAACAAAAAAAGTGGTTACAAACGGTAAGTTGTCCTTCGGAAAATGCAAATATATTCTTTACTGATTCTAGATACTGTATACTAATTTTTTTGCAGGGTTTAGTCTCCATTTCTCATATAAATGAATTCACCATTTATTCTCTATTTGCGTTAATTTTAAACAAGCCATCCAGTTTATTAAATTTCGGCCATTACAATAAAAAATACTTTTCTATGGTCTGCAACCCCTGTTTTTAATTACTTGTCACTAAATAGGCCGCTTAGGTCTGTCGCTTGTCTAGCCGGACACCAAATTGCTTGGTCGGTCGTTTTAGCACTCGCTGTCGCCTTAGGCCTCTACCCTGGACGGGCCCTTAGCCACACCAATGTTGCATCGGGCTATGCATTATTGAACCAAATGCAGCGTATCTCGATCAATTTTTACAATGAGATAAAGTGACCAGTCTTACGCTTTGAGTGCCAGTTTAGGGACAGCGAAATACTTGAAAGTAAAAACACCGTTATAAGTCAAGAAATATATTTTTTAAATACATAAGAAAATACTTTTCATTTTTAGATGAAGATAGGGTGGGTAACTTTGTACAAACGAGTATTTTGTATTATGTATAAAGAGATAAAAAATACTTATTCAAAAACACTGCTTAAAATCTACATAATATAATTTCTGTTTAAAAATAATTAATTTTTAAATGCAACCATCGAAAGGAATCTCAGGTTTTAAGGAAGAAAGTGTAAACTGCTTAAAATTAAAATTGCTTAATGATTATAATTTATATTTATACACAAAGAAGTTTTAACTGAACCGTATTTTCTTTAGTTATCCTCAAAACAATTAACAGCATGCACTTAAATTGGGTAATTTGTTAAATCCGGTTCAACTCTTAAGCCTCCGTTTTTCCACGAGCGCTTTACCACGAATCAGAAGTTTTGACGTAGCTGCAGCTGCGGGCTATTGATTGAAACCGCCGAGTTGCTGTTCTTCCGCTCCAGCGAGTTCAGCGCCACGGAATCAAGATCCAAACCATAACGTGGAATAGAACTCCACCCCTGTACCTATACACCACTAGAATACTGATGTCTATAGGTTCCACACAGAAAATATGAGACGCAGAGTTCCTAAATTTTATTGAATGAAAAAAATTGAAAATAAATAATAAAAATATACCATAATATTACATATTTGCTTGAACTGTAACAGTACGGAGCCCCGGAGAGGTGTTTTATTAAATCTTTTCGCGAGAGTAGAGAGTGATTAATTTGTGGATTTTTATTTTTTGTATGCGACTGCATTTTGCTTCAAATATGACTACACTTATTTATTGAATATATATATATTCAGCCTAAGCCAATAACAACAGTTACATGAAGAAACATAAGTACAAGAAACTAAAAAAAAACATTAAACACTACGTTGCAAATATAATAAAATAATGGTATTCAATGTATTCATTAACACGATCAACACATAAGACTTCGAGCTTGACAGGTGCCATGGCGCCGTTAGTGAGACGATTAACTGTGAAACTGGCGTCGCAGTCCGATTCCCGCCAGTTCGAAAAAATTCAAGAAAGCTTTCGTTCTAAATTGATCTAGGTATTATGGTGTATTTTTTATAACCTTCTTCCATATCCCCTCTTTTTCATCTGCTAACAAGCCTCTAAATAGAGGTTTAGCGGGTTAATTTTTTTTTTTAATTGTTACCTTTGCCAATCCATCTCCATTTTTCAAGCTCTATATTTATGTGAATAATCACTTTTTCAATCTGTATTCCTCATAATATAATAAAACATACTAGCGGACCCGTCAGACGTTGTGCTGCCCGAACGTTGGCTTGCCTGCTATTAGCTTGGAAAAATACTTTTTATTGATATGTAGGTACCTAGGTAATTTTTGTGATTAAATTCCAAAAATAAAAATTGTTTATATTCAAATATTGAATGTCAGTAGGTACCTTGGTACTTGTTTATGGTTAAATTCCAAAACATAAAATATATTTTTTTTCAAATAAAGCTTCTTTTTTGCAAACGTCACACTCCGGCATTCTCTCCAATAGAGGGGTGTACTTATGTAAAAGGACGATTTTTAAAAATATGTTGAATTTAATATTGTTTTAGTATTACCAAAAACCCAGTCAAAATAAATAAATGGGTAGAAGTTATAAGGAATTTAAGGAAAGAATTTGATTGAGATCCACAAAAAACAAATGCTGTTTGTAAACATTCAAAATCATTTTTTGTATAAACGAAAAAACATCTTTCCATTTTTTTTGTAAATGCATTCTCCTCAAATGTAACTCTGGTAGTTTGACGAATAAAACATTTATGCGCCTTACTTATTTTTTACAGGTTATATTGAAGATTTTAATATCTACGAACACGCACAGCGTAAAGATTTATATTTCTATTAAAACCGCATATAAATCGGTTAAACCGTTTAGGAGCAGTTCAGTGACATCACACGTACAGAAGAATTATATATATAAAGATGAATAAAGTGACACAACAAATACGCATTGACAGTTAACAGTATTACAGGCTTAGGATATGCGCCTTTATTTTTTATGCGCGCGCGGATCTTGTTTTGAATATTTGTTGAAAAATGAGACGTGTTCTGATTTTTCTAAATTTGATTACATATTTCACTCAATTTGTGTGTTACACGACACAATATGCATTAAGTCAAATTTTATTTCATTTTCCTTTATTTAAATTTATTGATTATATGAGCCCAGAGGGTTTTTGCGTGACAGGTACAAAATTATAATTCTAGCGTTTCTTTACAAAAGTTAATGTGTAGGTCTAATAAATATGTATCGAATTACACTATCCTACAAAAGATATTGTCACATTTTCCGACCCGTGTAATATGAGGTTAAAACAGTTAAAGCTCGGGTGACCATTTCCAATTTGGAATTATGTGACTTATCTGAAAATACTTACGTACTTACTACCAGACAACACCGATAATGTTAGTTTATTTAATAATTTTTCTTTTACGGCTACGATGTTTTCCTTATCTAACTAAAGTTTTTGGTTTATGACGTTTTGGTCACTACCTGGTCAAAATGGCAATAAAATTTATATAAAACATGCTTGATTTATGCTATAATTCCATATTGTTCTTTGATTATTTGTTTTATAATCTTCCATTTCGCAAGTTAAGACAGTCTCGCAGTTACTATTTCATCGTCAGTAATGCGTCTGAAGATAAAGCAAAACCTTGAAAATCGGCCACGGCTCAAAATTCAATAGGTTTATGTTTTTTTTAGTTTCAGTTACAAAATAACAGCAAAGATAAGTTGGGTTTGAGCTGTATTACATTCAGTTATTTTTACCTAAGAAGAAGTCGAACCTGGATCAGCCATGCGCTAAACAAGCATTTTAGCCACTACACCGTGGAAGGCCACCTGTTTATTTGAATTTTACCATATCTTAAAATATATCAGCAGAGCAGGTCCTATAATTATTGGACAAATGGACATGGAACAGCAATTTGATATTCTAAATCTAATGATCATAAATAAATAAATATAATGCGTAAATTAAAAAAAAACACAAAAAAGTGCATTTTTTATGGCGGATATAAATTCTTACGTTTACTTATTTTTGCCCATCAGATTTCGAGTTTCCAAATACTATGAGATGTATTTATTTAAATAGTTCAAAAAAAAACTAAAACGCCTAGTTACAACTTACATTAGATTTAATATGTATGATTATTATTTTTTCATATTTCCCATTCTTCACCTGGTTGAAATATTTAAACAACTTTGCGTGATGATGTAATAACTTATATTTACATATAAGTTATTAATTTAAAAAATACTTGGTACACTTCCACTTATTTATTTTGACCAATTAGCGCTTTCACCCTCTAATCGGCATCTTCAGACTGGTGAATATTATACAGTGTAAGGGTAATTTATATAAAACTAAATATTGTCTTAAGTGTCAACACATGTTTCAATAATTTTTCTCACTCTGTTCCAATGCAATGTTGCGTATTGTATCTTTTTCAACTTATTTTTAAATGTACCTACACTTAAGATAATATTTAGTTTTATATTAATTACCCTTACACTGTATAATATTCACCAGTCTGAAGATGCCCATTAGAGGGTGAAAGCGCTAATTGGTCAAAATAAATAAGTGGAAGTGTACCAAGTATTCTATAAATTAATAACTTTTATGTAAATATAAGTTATTACATCATTACAATGGAATTCCATCAAGAATTGTCAATAAATAATTTAAATAAAACTTTGCGTGAGTCATCCTTCAGTTTCTGAAGTTCTCTAAAGAAGCGCTTAAGCTCTATTGTAAAGAAAAAAGCGTTCCAAATTTTCGGTTTGGCTTTAGTTTCATTTTTAGTTCAACAACAAACGTGTAATGAATGATTTCGGATTGCACTCGCAATTTTTACCCCAAGTACCTACGGCCCGTTGTATTGTTGTATTGCTGTAGTTTGTAGCTAACTTGGTGGTCAATAATCATAAAATGGTTTTTTCCATACGTGTGACTATTAGGTTATTACTATAAGTTTATGTTATTATTTGGTTGTTTTCCTTATAAATAATTTTTTTGCTACATAGGCATGATATTTTCAATTACTTTCATCACACTGTTCTATAATTTACTTTACATATAACTGTTTTATTGGTACACTTTTCTTTTTGATGCTCGAAACATGTGATGTAGTTTTGTTGACTTAAATTGGAGAATGACACACTATTGCACATGTTATTATAAATGTATTCTTAACTTTTATAGCGAGCATTGCGAGTTTTGTTTAAAACTTCTTGAACTACATCCACCCCACAACGTTTGAAATTTAAATAATGGGTTTGTTTAAAAAATTGTTTTAGTAAATAAAACCTTTATGAATTTAATAACAGTAATACAAGAAAAAACAATTATATTTTGAGTTTGTCTAAAGTTTAAACAAGTACAAGATTAAAAATGCACTCAATCCTATGCCTATGTTTTTTATCGGTAAAAACCTAAGTAAAAAAAATATTTTGCTTAACCTATTCCGACGATTTAAAATTTGGCAGTGTCGACATTGTTAAGGCGCATATTACCTTGAACAAAGACATTGGAACATCAATATCATTCTGTTCAGTCGCTGAAATGCACAATAGGGAAATATCACATTTTTTTCACATTTTTCAAGTAATTTTACATTTTTTTTTTTTTGCACCACAACAGGCCAGGAGGCCTAATTACAGTGGTGAATTACATCACAGAGCACCCAGGCTTGAGAAAAATCATATTTTATTTTTTGTGTTCTCACCGGGAATCGAACCCGGAACCTTCCGTGTGTGAGTCAAGCGTCTTGACCACTACACCACGGAGGCCGCCTAATAAAGGTCTGTCAAATACTGTCCAGTTAAAAAAAACGTTTTGCATATACAAGTAGCATAAGAAATACTTTTAAATTTGTAATTTTGAATTTCCGCAAAAACGGTCATTCCATTAGCCACGTCCCTAATACGTCAAGATTCATGTTTATTTGTTTCTGCCATTGAAATTTGTGTAGAACAATTTCATGAATCTTGACTAACATATTTTTATATCACTGACATATTTTTAATGAATTTCTCTTTTACATTCATTTATAAAAACATTTATCTAGAATATCCATATTAATTTTAAATATACCATTAATTATTCTAAATCCATTTCTTATATTTTTATCGGTAATCGTAGTATGTGATATTTCCTTATTGTCCATCTATTATCAAAGCGCATCATCATTATAATGCCTGTTATATCGGTCATTGTTAACCAAAAGAATATTTACATATTACAACAGAGATGAAGAACATTTAAGAGAAGGTAATATAGAAGTCTAGGCATCTACAGGGCTTATGACCTGTCAATGGCTGGTTTAAGTGGCCACTTTACACACTGTGTAACATTCACCATTCTGCCTATATTTGAACATCTATATTCCTTACATTCTTTCATCTGTTGATATTTGTGAAGTTAAAGAGCTGAAACCTAAATTTGGACAAACTCAAAATATTGTTAAAAGAATATTTACTTTTTATAATTATTTTTATCTAAGTTATCCAAAATAAACAACTTTGGAATTTAATTCTTCTTTAAAAAAAAAATAAATACAAGAGCGTATAATATTACGCGTTTCGTCTTGTTAAATTTGGCTTGAAAATAGAATGATTGATCTAGAAATTGTAATTTACACTTTGAACTCAATTTCCCGTTTCCAAAATTAACTGTTTAATAACTTGAATAGAGATCGAGTGAAATTTTGACTCAAATATAGCGTGGTTGATCTAGAAATGGCATTTTACAGGTTTATTTTTAATTTTTGCCTCAACAATTTACTGTTAAAAAGTTTAAAACTCTATTGAGAAAAGGTCGATTCAAATTTGACTCGAAAATAGCATCGTTGACCTAGGAATCGCATTTAGAACGACGTGTCCAAATTTCAGCCGCTGCGACTCGCCGTTTCGGAGATGTGACGGACAAACAAACAAACTCAACACAGAACTTTCATTCCATGGAGTTGGGATTTGTGTCTCACTAAATGTTACATAAATATATTGTGAATTAATTCAATTTCAAAAAATTAACACACACACATGTCCTTTCAGTGTTTATAAAATAAATACAGGCGAATAATATCAAAATAAATTGAAATAACCCTGCAATAATAAATACACAGGAACATAATATTTA
Organism: Micrasema longulum; assembly: GCF_059751315.1. Taxonomy (NCBI): domain Eukaryota; kingdom Metazoa; phylum Arthropoda; class Insecta; order Trichoptera; family Brachycentridae; genus Micrasema; species Micrasema longulum. Next base: position 918,324 of record NW_028277606.1, read on the forward strand.
AAAGTAATTTTAATGCAAATTGATATTGATTTGGCAATTTTGGACCTGAGTACGGCCCATTGTTTTGCTGCGAACTGTAGCTAACTTTATACTTGATAATTACAGAATGGTTTTCATACGTTTAGGCTCCTCTATAGTCTGGCGCATTATTACTCTGAGTATTAGACCCACTAACATGTTATGAGGTAAAAAAAAGTTAAATTCGGATTCAATTATTTCGTTTATTTATTTATTACTAAATTCAATTTTCAATAAGAGTGTTGGCAATTGTAGAGCTATTCAAAAATATTTTAAAAACATTTAACGTTCGTTGGTTTGATTCATCACGTTTTACACTTTTATCAAACCCCCAAGGGGTTATTCTAGTCATCCTAATTCCATGTCCACTTCTTAGTTGGAGCATTTACAAATAGTCTTCATGCATCTCTATTAGCTGCCAGCTCCTGTACGTCTCCCCAAGTCAGGTTCGCGTCCCGTAGTTCTGACATGAACTGCCGTCAAACAGTCAGCAGTGAACGTCTAAGACGTCAAGCACCTGATTCCTTGTAAAGAAGGCAAGCGTGGTTGAGGTTCTCAGAAGACATCCGCAGTATATGGATCAGCCAATCATATCTCCTCCGCTTGATGACAGTTGTCACCGGAATCTGATGCGTACTTTCTATTTTTATTATCGCACCGAGAGTGTTCAATATTTTGGAAGTGCGTATTAAGCTCTCAAGGACAAAAACTTTTTGGAAAAAGGACTGTATTTTTTTTCGTCGGAGGGATTTGAGTAGGAAACTCCTTGATAATTTTCTGAATGTTGAAGTTTACTGTTTACTATATTAATGTGCCAAATATATTTATATTTTTTAAATATGTTTCTGATTCTATATTTGTGGTGATATACTTTATGTTTATGTGTCAACTAATGGCTCGTTTCATCTCAACACAAGATTTTTAGTCCCATGGAGTTGGGACTTATGTCTCAAATAATGTACAGTAAACTTATGTTTGTAAATAAATAAATTAATTAATTCCTCACAAATTCAAACCACCGCACACCCAAGATTCTTCTGAGACAACTATTCTTAAAACTAAGTAATTTGCTGTTTTGGGTCGCAAAAGTGTTATGCAGGTGAATTGATTCTATTTTTTTAGTACATTATACGTATTTACTTTTTTACGAGTGTGTTCCTTATTTATAAATCCACTCAAAATATAAGTGATTTATTTGAAATATTTTTCTTTTACGGGTTTCCCTATTATAAATTTACTATCTAGCAGTAAAATTTCGCATTAAAACTTTTGAAAAACTACGATTGTCTTTGAATTGGTATATCAACTTGCATATTTCCATCAAAACCTTTTATTTGGTTGTTAAAACTTTTGTTGAACTATTTTAATTTGAACGAAATCCTTCGTACAGTGTAATGGATTTAGGTGTAATTTCGATTAGAAATTCTTTTATCTTCCCTATCAGCTTAGTAACTCAAAGTTTGCGTGAATCATGATCAAGCGCCCAGAATACTAGCGGTTTTAGGGAACACTTAAAGTGAATATCCCAACAAAATCAATATCGTGTTTTATACGTTTTTTTCAATTCTCTCTAACTCGGGGAAAGTTTCACCAAGTTTCGCTATAAAGCTGAAATTGGAGCTTTGTTCCTAGGATTTATTTTCAAAGAAACAAAAGCCGCTAGAGTACCGCCTGCATTTTAGATTACACTTGTGATAGTTATTTTATTAGTGTATCAGTTTAATGCATCTAAATTAGTTTCCACTTTTTGGTTAAACGGTTAGCGCAATGCATTGATTTCAGACAATTTTGCTATTAACTTTTATTTATTTATTTTTTTTTATTATTATACACAGCACAAAGTGCTTTTTGCGATACTAAAAATACAAGGTGTGTTGATTCGATACTCTTTGATGGTGGAGAGAGTGCAGAAAAAATTTCTACGATATCTGTACCTAAAAGAGTGTGGATATTATCCTTGGCTCTTCCCAACCGACTTTTTACTGGGGATGCTAGGCTATCAGTCATTACGGAGGAGGAGGGACGTCGATTTGGGTGTTCACTTTTTCCAGGTGATCGGTGGTCGCATACATAACTCAGAAATTCTGATTGATGTAGGTCTGTTCGTACCTGATAACTATCTTCGACAAAGACAGCTTCGATTGTTTTACCTACCACGATGCAGAACCAACCTGCCAATGGTAATGCAGGTTGGTATAGCAATCTTGCTACTTAATCGCATCGCCTCGGATGTCGATATATTTCACGACAGTGGGCCTTCCCTTAGGAAATCACTTTCTAACTTTTAATTTTCTTTTAACATTTTGTTATATTATTTTAATAACATAACTATCTACTATAATTTGTAATCTATAATTGTATTTAGAATGAATTGGGTTTTTTTCTATGTTCTAAATATCTGAATAAATAAATGAAATGAAAATGAAAATGAAACATATACAAAAAATATACAATAGATAAACTAAAACATAAAAATAGCATAAAAAGTATATTATTACATATTTTAACAGCGGTTTCAAACAATGAACACGCTTACAATTTGTGCAAAAAATAATCATTAAAAGGCATAAAAAAGAAAAGTTAAAAATTTTTTTTCCAAAAAGGGCTGGCAGGTTTTTCTTGAATCATATATACACTGAACAAAAAAAAATCTCAATATAATTGTACAAAGTTATAGAAAAAATTTTTTTTGTTGAAAATAACAATCCAAAAGTATAAAATATACATAATATTTACAAAAATATACAAAAAGTCAATACATAGCAAAATAAAATAAAAAATATATATTTTAGGTACATTACTATAGCCTTACAATAATTTATAAGATGGTTGAATATATATTTTTAAACAGTTTATTTATTAACCCTTACGGATTATTACATTCATTTTACAAAAATAATTTATAATTTTTTATTTATACTCTGTTGTTGGTTAATATATTTTTACGCCTTTAAAAAAGTTTGTCTGAGTCTTTTGTTTAGTTTCGTCTGGTAGTTTATTGTATAATTTCAGTCACTGATTAATTAGTCTCGATTGTCCTTGTCTTGTTTTAAAATTTTTTAGTGGTATAGTTCTGATGTTCTTGTATTATGTCCATGTTTATTACAAATTTTTTTAAAGTTTTAGTTCTTGGTTTTCAAAAATATAATTTATATAAAATATATTTTTTGTTTATAAAACCTGTAGCCTTATGCTGTAACTAATTCGTTTCGTAGATTCATTAGTATCGTATGAGGGGGAACGAGAGCGAAATATGGTTTTCATTGCGTTAGAATGAGATGAATATATAGCGAACGAACAAACTTACGAAACGAAATTGTAACAGAATAAGCTTGCAGCAATGTCAAAATAGTTATTGCCGAGTACATAGAGTCGATTCAGTACATTGACAAGTCATTTGTACAAGTACCTTATATATATATATATATATATATGGTTGGATAATTTATATAGCGCCATTTTTGTGAAAATCACCTCAAGGGCGCTGTACAATTAATAAATATCCCAGTACGTCTTGCAGCTACAGAGCGCATGGACGTTTGGGATTCTAGTTCCTCGTTTTCAATTAAGATCAATAAAAAATTATAACAGATAGGAGCTAGATTACAGGACGTCTTGCAGCTACAGAGCGCATAGACAGTTAGAAATTTAGCCCCCATTTACACATTTTAAAAATTGACATAAATTTAGTGTATTAATGATTCTAAAAAAAAATTAAAATAATATGAATAATAAAAAGGAGTAAGATTACAACACGTCTTGCAGCTATTAAGCGCATAGACGATTGAGTTAACAAGTATTAATAGTTTTGCAAAGCTTATGTAAAGTTGACAATTTTTATAAAATTCAATAAATCTATAATTTTTCTTCCCTCAGTTTGTTTCAACAAATTCATTTATTATAAATAATTCTTGATCCCTTGCGAACGTCAAATGCAAGAGTACCTACAAGTGCCTCGGGTAAAAGATGATATCAGGAAATTCAACGAGTTTTACTAGAAAAGCTTGGCAACCACATAAATAGTCTGGCCAGTAGCCTATTAAATGCTAGTGAAGACGTTAGACCTCTTAATCGCTTTAATACCCTTGATCTGTCAAATAGGTAGATGGTTTATTAGTTGCTTACCTAAAAATATGTCAACAGATGATTATTTGTCTTACTCGAGAGATCCGTTAAAATAATATACCGAGTTATGGTAAGACCAGGCGAAAATAAATTGGAATAAAAATAGTATTTTTAGCACCAAATTTCAAATTTTTCTGAACAAGCAAAAGAATAGACGAAAAAAATATTTTTAACTGAGCATTTTTTTTTTGTTTCTAAACATTTCTCAATGATAATTTACCCCGGGATGCTGACGTACTATTAATTAAAATCGGTATTTTAAAATGCAAAATGTTTAAATAAATCGTCATCATCATTTCCCTATACGTACACAGTGGTGCAAGAGGTACTGAATTAGTACATCAAATAGACTGTATCTTGATCATTTGATCACAACCCGGAACCTCAATAATGGTTGGCGAATGTGCCAACGACTACACCAGGAGCGGACTTTTCTTCACTTGATTTTATTATTAAGGATTTTAACTTTTTAGCCATCGAGTCGATCACACTCGTCCGGGGTTCTGTTTCTTCACATTCTTCACATGATGCGTTCTCGAAGAAAAACACAAATATATTAATATTCTAAAATAAAATATTTATATTGTCTCATTTGTATCAACTGCCTTCGGTAAAAAGCAATATAATGTTATTGCTCCAAAAATATTTAATGACTTATTTCCAAATATAAAAGACTCAAAATGTAAAACAAATTTTACAATAAAAATAACTGCACATAAAAATAGTGTAGCGAAAGATTTTTTTGAAAAATATACGTAAATCAAAACACGTTGTACTTTATGTAATTGGTACACATATTATTAATATTTTCATGTATTGCATTGCTTTATATTGTTTTTGATTACATATTATACTTTATTATTTATGTTTCAGCAACATGTATTCTTGGCACATATATATATTTTATATTTGTATAATAACGATTTTTAATTTCTTACATTTTATAAGCTAGGCATTTTTAATAAAGAAGTTTTAGTTTTTCTTTTTTATGTTATTGTTTTATTAGTATAGGACTACTTATGCTCTAAAGATAAAAAAACTCCATCTTAGAATAGGCTGAGCCATGTTAGGTTAGATAAAGACTATCATTAACAGAGAATACTCCGTTTTCATTTTACATTAATTAGTTTTATATAGATTCCGTGTTATTAAGTATGTATAAATAATTTTAGAAAGTCTTTAATACGGATGAATAATTTATTGTAGTTACAATATTTAAGTATAAATTTACAAATAGCGTTCAGAGAACAAATTGTTTCCAGTTATCAATACTGTATTTCTACGTGGGTTTATTTTCGTACACCTTAATGTAAAAGTAATTGCCATATTAAGTATTCAAATATAATAGATATCACTTTCTTTCTTCTTTCTTTCTTGTATGTTAGTCTATTTGAGTGATAATTATGAAATTGAACTGAAATAGATAGCTGAATAGAATTTCTCCTTAAACTATTCAATAATTCATAAATTACCTCGCCCTGTCTGGATTCAAGCTTCAGAGCAAAGTTCACTGGGGCAAATTATTTATCCAACAATTAACTTAGTAGAGCAATTATTTGTGTTTTCACTTGAATAAGAAATTTCCGAATGACATCATTTTTATTTTTATTAATATCGGTTAAAATCATTTAACATAATGATTGAGTACATTTTTTTATTATTTTATTAAAGAAACTGATTAATACGCGTAAATTAAAACATTAAAAATAAATTCATTATTTCACTTATTTTTTAGTAGATACGATACATTATTAGAGAATAAAAGCTATCATACGTAATAGTGGCTATATATTGAAATATTATTATGATCTTCTTCTTCTAGTGCCTTGCCGGGTCCTCCCGACGTTGACGATCACTACAGCGAAAGCATATGTATCTGTCTTTAGCTAATTTTACCATTCGCACCCAGGACGACTGTTTATTGATATACATGCCATGGTGATTCCTGGGAAAATATGACCAGAGTGGTTTCCCGTTGCCTTCTCTGGTGAATTTTTTGTCGGGGTTACCTTCCCTTAGCTGGTTGGTTTTGGTTTTGAGGCGCCAAAAACTCGCCTTTCATCCTCTCGTTATCTGTTGTGATCACACCGTTATGAGTGTGATCTCATTGCCCGAGGTTCACGACGTGGACGATAACGAGTTGGACTAGTCAGTAGTGTTGCCGTTGGAATGCAACTAGGCGCTTTCTGCATTTTATAAAATCATATCCTCCAGCAAGATGTGACTCACTGCGACCCTACTAACAGTTCGAACCCCATTTTAAAGTTATTATAGAAAAGTATAATTCAACATATATTCTACATGCTCAGGTAGGAATATGCTCGTTTATTTATTTAATTAAATAATTACACTATACAAAATATTGTCATTGCTTAAGTGCTCCGAATGAACAGGGACTCAAGAGTTGGAGCAAGTTAAAAAAAATATCTTAATGGTATGTCAGCCGATCTTTACATAGTGCCACAATTTTTTGTAAAAATATGTAATACATACCGCTTAAGATTATTTTCTAAAGTACTAAAAGTTTGATTAAAAGATAAAAAGTCTTTTACTCTCATTAAAAATATTCGTTTATTATAATAATTTCATAATAAGACACTCGTCGACAACTGTAAAAGTATTTTTTCAAATTTATGTATGCTTAAATAATTATTGAACAAAAACCGTAACCTTTTTATTTTTTGTAAGGTTTGGATGAGGCTAAGTAGATTGATAATTATTTTCCTTAGAATTTACACAATTGTATTTTTTTTTCTGACTCGCCCAATCATAAAATATCTCATTTATTGAAAGAACCCTTTTTCTCCTAGTATTTTTTGCCCCTGGGCCTGGGGTTAAATCTCCAGGATGACATTTTTATCCTTGAAGATTCTCGAAATATCCCAATGGGATGAGAGTGTGGATGACCAGCTTAATCCTTGGCAGGTGTCTATACGTCAGAGTTTTTTTCTTCCTTAAGTCTTATTAGGGGTTATCAACAGCGTCAATATATATTATAACAAAATAGTATCTTCAAATAAGATTGAAGCATGTTAAATATTAAAAACATCAACTTTGCGGTAAAACATTATAATAAAAATGTTCGCAAAAAATTGTATGTAATCACTACCGGTTTCAAGACATGCCCGTCTTTTTGTCAAGACACTAATTACACTACCACGCAAAACCCAATATAAACCTTCAACTTAGTAGTTTCGCAAAAAAATAAAACCAGCTTGTTGATAGGACCCATGTTATTAGAAGCCTATACTTACAGGCACTAATTATACATTTGTTTTATGTTTTACTCGTATATTATGGGAGCAATTGTTCAAAAATTGGGAGGGGGGGAGAAGTTTGATTTAACTATATATGGGGTGACAATTATAATAAAACGTCGTATAATGGGCTATATTAAAAAAAAAATATATTGATTAATGAGACCTTGTTTTTCAAAACCTTCGTAATGTGATATATTTTCAAATTTAAATTTATTGCAACGGGAGGAAAACATTTTTCAGAAGGGAATATAGAAGTCTAGACCTATACAGGGCTTACGACCTATCGTTGGCTGGTTTATTTATTTAATGCACAAGCTATACAATTTTATCATAGAGCACAATTATATTTTTTATGTTTAAGTGCCCACTTTGCACACTTTGTAACGTTCACCATTCTGCCTATATTTAAACATCCACATTTCATCAACTCTTCCATCCGTTGACTTTTATGAAGTAAAAGAGCTGAAACCTTTATCATGTGGGCGAGATTCACCCAACCAGCCAATGACAGGTCCTATAGATGCTTAGACTTCTATATTACCTTCTCAAAAATGCTTTCGCTCTGTTGCAACAGATATTGATCAAGGGAGCAGATCTAGCCTGTCTGTAAGCATTTGGACATACTCAAAACATTATTTCAATATTTATTTACTTTTAAGCCTTCATTATTTGTTTGGGAGAAGAAATATGCCTTGATGAATATAGCTAATGAGTAATTCCTTATTATTAAGAAGAGAATACTCGAAGATCTAACGGTGAATGTGAAACCCACGAAAAAAAAATTTGAAGTGTTTTGTGAAGTTAGGTTAGGTTAGGTTAGTTGTGTTTCCCGCTCATTTAAACAAAACAAATAATAACGAAACAAACACGTTTTCTGTTAAAAAGTACGTAATATTATTGATTCGGTCATCTTTACGCTCTCTCTAGAAGATTTAAAATTTTCGACAATTTACATAGTGGCTTAACTATCGAAATTGTAAAATGCCATTTGTTAACAACATAATATAATAACGTCAATTGCCCTTTTTATAATTTATATTTTTTAATTTGAAAGCTGTTTTGGAAATTGGTCGGATTTTATTCTAATCAAAGTGTCAATTTCACTACGACAAATACATCTTAATACACCTATTTTGTATTTGCATAATATTTTGTTTAAAATATAATGTGTAATAATCATCTGAAAAAAGCTCTATGGGTTTAAATAAATAAATATACAAATATGAATTAATGTTATCATTTACAAACTACAATAATGTGAGCCAAAAAATAGCTTTTTGCTGTCTAAGCCTATGCAAAGAAAATATTTTTTTTTTATAAATTGAAAAATACGAGTATGTAACGACAATGTAAGTTATGCTAAAAATATACAAACAATTGCTTTTTTCAGCAAAATATTATTTTTTCTAGATATCAAATAAAATAACCGTTTTTTTTAACAGTACCTAGTTTACGAATACTGTATAAAATATTGAACTACCCTGAGGCTCGAGACTTATATTCCCAAGTCTACATGGGGATAGTGCAGTACCTACAACCAACATATATGGAGGCTGTCCGGCGGCACATTAGCGGGCGTCGGGACGCCTTCGGCCGATAGCCAATCGATCACTAAACTGCAACCCGGGCGCCGGCATACCACGTGGTCATATATCACACATTATAGTATTTTACCAAATGACCTTCCAGCAAAAAACATATCTCAAATAACATGTCATAGGAAATGCTTTTATCTTAACAATGCCATAGAGAAACGCCCCTTCCGAAAACTTTAACAAAACATTATATTTCTTTTCTCAAATATTATTTTATCGTCGTCAAAGATGAATTTATGTAGCGGTATCGAATGAGATGATGTTAATGGAATGTATTGAATTAGATTTGAGTTAGGAGTGTACTCGTATTTATAGATTCTGTCATTTTTTCACTGTAACTAGATATTTCAATGCTTAAAAAAATAATTCGTTTACATCATACAAAAATTATATTAATAAATGTCAACAAAGATCATGAACCTCTCTTTGAAAGAAATACCAAAGTCTTTGCTTACAATTAAAGGCATGTGACTTCATTTTTCCGTTTTTTTAATATACGAATATCTTGAATTCGTTTATTTGTCTGTTGATTTCTGTAAAGTAAAATATCTGAAAGCTTAATTTCCTTGACATGTCCAACATTCATTGGTCTGATGATATTTTTACGTGTTCCTTGTATTTTTCTAAACTTTTTTTACAAATTCGTGAAACCGACCTACCTCTGTTTTTATATTTCAAATAATGCATATCCAATTTATGTTTGACTATGAGTTCAAAAATATGCCTAAAGAATTAATTCTTATTATTTGAGCTTGGGAGAAGGGAAGATTTATTTACCAATAGATATAAGTGTACTCGTCTTTCGTTATGTAGCCCCCTAAGCAAGAAAAGACCCCCCCTACTAAGACCCGTCACTAAAGATCTACACAGGTTGCAGTAAAGCGATGTCATGAGCTTTTTAATCGCTGACTCCAATGCTTAAGAATAAAAAATGATATTATAAAGTTTATTTATATTTGTAAAAAATTCACTACATAATTTATTTAAAAGATAAGAAACTATTGTGGTGTTTGTTACTTACTTAACGTTGGGTTATGTTGACTGCCTTGTAGGTTCCACATAAATTGCTAAATATTTATCCGCGTTGATATCGTTCCGTAAAAATCGTCTCGTGAGAACGTTTTTTACTTCTCGCTCGTTTCGGACAAATCTTCAGACTAACATGGTATGTGTAATGCACAGATAGAGTAAAAGATTGTACTTACAGTTTTAATATATTTTACTTATACAAAAAGATACAATAGATAAACTTAACTAAACTTAATATAATAGAGAATGGAAATACTTAATAATAACTCAAGGAATCTAATTTGTAAAACCTTAAATAAAGCAGTTAAGAAAAAGTATGAAATCGTAACAATTAAAATTAAATCAAGTTTTTGTCTAAATAACGTGTGTCACCGAACACAGCCAAAACGCTTCTCGAGGTGTCCGTCGCTCGGACCTGGCGCGTGGCGTCGCGTGTGACGTCTATAGTGTTGCCACAAAACTATGTTAAAATATAAATCTCACAATTTGAGTTAATTAAAAAAAATCTCCCATAAGTACAAAGATCTACAATGATAATATCACTTTTGCTCTTCTGTAAACCTCGCAAAATGCAGATTAGATAGTATACGTAGGGACCGTCAATACGTACATCGGTTTTTGGAACAAATTTAGTTAAAAACAGAAAAGTAACACTTGTAAGGTTATAAATCTTACAAGTTTCTAAAGGAATTAAACTTTTTCTTTCAAGTTCTGGTCTTCAAGTTTTCCTGCTCTCACCGGGTGACTCACATACACGACCAATGAAAGAAATACAAACTTTTACAAGAAGAACAATGGTATTACTCAGTATTAACTGCTTAAAATATTAAATCTCTCAGATAACTGACCGCACCCATTTTTTTTCATTTATAAGAAATTTTAAAAACCCGTTATGGTTGTGTTAATATATTATAAGGTCAAGTAATGTTCTGTCTTGTTTAGAGGTGCAATTATGAATTTTCTCGATCCCTTTAGAGAGTGGTTATATTATTTGATGATATTATTTTTTTTCCATGCGACTATGTTTTGCTTCATAAATGGCCACACCGATGATAAAACGTCAAAAATATGAACACGTGTAATTAAACATGATGATTTTCATTCAAATCATTATTGCAACCTTAAACATTACCCAAAACACTTTATTAGGATAAATTGACCAAACCGTACTAGTTTTATTTCAGTTTTATACTCCATTTGACGTTTAATTATCAATGTAGCCATTGTATGAAGCAAAATGTCGCCGCGTTAAATAAATAAAAATCTTCAAATTAATCACTTTGTAGGGGGTGGAGAAGATCCAGAATACCACCCCAGGTAGTGTAGTCACTATAGGCTTGCATCCTAGTGTTGGTTTTAAATAATTCTCCAATTTAATTTCTCAAATAGTAATTGCAGTGTTTTTGTCCATTAAATAATATTTTTGACTATCCTGCATTTGTCCCTGTTTTTTTAAAGTGTATTGTATTTGTGTATGTAGCATTTTCAGTTACTATTATATCATCGTATTTTATGTTGTCCAATGCAATTTTGTGTACAATTGTGACCGTCTCAACTTTTGTAAGGTGTTTTTTGTCAAATTAGTGTTTTTTCATGCGGTTTAGTCAGTGGAAATTGTTTATTTTTAATTACCTGCAAAATGTATCCTGTTATTTCCTTAAATACTCCTTCTATCTTCTCCTTTTATTTCCTCTTTCCTGTTAAATACGAGCTAAAAAATAATTTATTTTTGTGTGCGCTTTATGTTATTTAAAATTATATTTACACAGGTACCCATTGAAATAAAAAACACTTACTTTAATAATTGGTAGCGAAAAATTGCCATGACAAATTCTGAGGTCGGTTTCCGATGAGAACACAAAACAAAAAAGGAATTTTTTAAGAGCTTGGATGTTCTGTGCTGTAATTCACCACTATATTTGGAAATTGTTCTGTTGTGATGCAAAAAAAGGCGAATAAATTAATATAATATAAAAAAAATATTTCATCAACAGCTCTAAATATTATGTGAGGTTCTGGCGGGATGGTCGGTTATGTTCTTATAACATAACTTTTCCGCATTAGATAAATAAAAAACAAGCCACAAAAAAACATTAAAACTGTTTTTTTTTTTGTAAACTAACGAGCTCAGAATTATAGATAATATAACATAACCAGATAAGTCAGTGTTACACAGAAGGTATTAACAACGCATGTAAGTAGAGGATTTAGAGAGTAGTTTATACTTTAGAAAATAGTTTACACTAGATAAAATTCATTTTGAAACCCCCATAGCCTATATTTATGTACGTACCAACTAGGATTTTTTTACAAATCAACAATTGTGTTCTCACCGAGAATCGAAGCCAGAACCTTGTGTGTTTGAGTCAAGCGTCTTAACTATAACATTACGGAGGCCACCAAAACTTTAATAAACTCCTAAAAAAACAAAACTTGGCCAAAACAGATAACGGGTTGATAGAAACATTAGGTTACCATTGAGCCATTTTATATTACTCTAGATCACCCCCCGTGTGGAAGCTAAAATGTAATTGAATGTATTTATTTTTGGCTAATTGTACAAATGAATGGTCATGTGGGTCATATGGTCAAATGGGTCAAATGTCAAGTGTCAAATGGGTCATGTGGCGAGACAAGAAGTCGATAGGTGAACCCCCAAAATACTAAACTGAAGACCCTACGAAAGTAAAAACAAATAATTAACAATGAATACATTCGTTTTTTTGCAAATATTATAAACAAGAATCTCATTATGTATTTGACCAGTTATATGGTTTTTAAAAGGCGATAGGCGCCGTGGCGCAGTTGGTTAGACGGCTATCTGTGAAACTGGCGTCGCGGGTTCGATTCCCGCCAGTTGCAAGAAAAAAATCCAAGAAAGATTTTTTTCTCAATTGGTCTGGGTGTTGTGTTGTATTTTTCATTACCTTCTTCTATATCCCCTCTATTCCACCTGCTGACAAGCCTCAAAATAGAGGCTTAGCGGGTTATTCCTTTAAAAAAATAAAAAATAAAATAAATAAAAAAAGTACCGTAAGATTTTTTCTAGTATTGTGGGTGTTTTCTGCAAACTGAGAAATGCCGTTTTTGTGATCAATACTTTTTTCAGAAGGTGATTTTTATAGTTTTTTGTATGAAAGCGGTCTTGTTATTTTTAGCAGAACATAAAATTGACCGTACTGCACCCGATAACATCAATACCTCTTTTTTATTGTGGACTGTCTGCTTTCTGCATAATTCTGTTCATTTCAACCAACCATTGGTGATTAAATCATTAGTCTTGTAAAAAACAAAAAACAACATAATAAATAACTAAAAACTCCCTTGTGTAAAGCGTTCTCCCACTCAGTCGTAATATCTTGTTATTAAAATAGAAATTGATTTTATTTAAATAATTGATTAATAATAAATCAAATTATTATTAACATGAATATGTACCTAATAAATAATAAAAATAAACACATTTCAACATTTTGTGCTGTTCAGATTGCCTGGTTTCAATCGTGAAGGCGTTTTGCATTTTTGTGATGTTTTAATAACCGTTTTTTTTCATCGTATTTTTTAACTAACTTATACATAACGTCTCAATTTTTTGCCACAGATGGAAAAACATTTATGGAAGTCTGGGCATTTACCTGGTGAATGTTACACAGTGTGTATAGTGACCACTTAAACCAGTGAATGACAGGTCTTAAACCTTGTAAATGCCTATACTTCCATGTTTCTTTTCTAATAAATGTTTTCCCTCTCTGTTTCACAAATCAAGATCTTAATACCTCCCTAGGGAGGAAAGCCAGCCTGTCTGCAAATATTTGGACATATTGTTAAATGTATGTTGTGTTTATTTACAACTGTTTTATTTATATATTATATGAGTATCTTATGATCTTACATATAAAATAAGCATTTAAATATCATCACATGCAATCTTAACATATTACAACGGTGATACTGAATATTCAAAAGAAGTTTATATGGAGATCTAGGCATTTACAGGACCTATGACCGGTCATTTGATAGTTAAAGTGACATTCTGCTTATGGTTTCTTGTTATTTTACTTCCCAAAGTCAACAGATGGAAGAGTTGAGGAAATGTAGATGTTTAAACTCAGGCAAAATGGTGAACGTTGTACAGTGTGTAAAGTGGCCATTCATGTAATAAATTAATAAAACAGTATTAAGTAAAACACATTCAATAAATAAAAAAAAACAATTTATTTACTCATATAAATGTATATTATAAAATGGAATATCTTTATTTATACATATGGAAATAATTAAGAAAAATTATGTATTTATATAAAAAACACATAAGTTAACATAATATCCAGAGAATAATATGTTAAAAAAGTAAGAGAATGTTGTAACGAAAAACTCCCTCAGAGACGTAAAAAATGACAATGTCCAGAGTAATATTGTTCAATATAGAGATAGACCTTCCAACAGGCATAACCATTGGCAGGTTGATCCTGTACATTGGAATGTCAAATGGTCGATGCTGACGCTGTCTAAGGTAATTATCTGGAACATAAAAGCTAATGCTCCGTATAATTTCAGAGTTGTGAATAATACCGCGCAACAATCAAAAGAAGCGCATAGTTAAATACACATTCCTTCCGGTCTTCAAACTGCTGTAACCAAGCATACTCTGAAGGAACACAGAGGGATAAAGCCATGAATAATATCCGTAAAACTAGTATGTATTGTATGTGTATTTAATGTATTTCTGTGGATATCTGTCATTGGTTTTATTCTCTGTATATTTTATTTTTTATATTTTTGTTACATGTATTACTGTTGATATCCCCAATAAATAAAATTAAAGAAATTAAAAAAACATATCCGTATCACATAAAACATTGATTAAAAATTACAACGAAATAAAAAATCGGTTATTAAAACATCACAACAATGCAGAACGCCTCCACGATTGAATCCCGGCAATTCGCACAACACAATATGAATATAATAGGTTTTTCTTACATTAAAACCAGCCAATGACCGGGCACACTCCCTGTGAATGCCTATTCTCGGTCCAACGTAAGAACGACCTGCGTCTGCGCATGTACCGCCCCATTCTCCACTACTAACTTAACACACTTAATCCCGATTAATCAATTGAATTATTATTATTTAGAAATTACAACAGGGACGGAGAATACCTTAAATAAGGGAATATAGAAGTCTAGGCATTTACAAGGCTTATGACCTGTCATTGGCTGGTTTAAGTGGCAACTTTACACATTGTGTAACATTTGCCGTTTTGTCTATGTTTGAACATCCAAATTTCTTCAATTCTTCCATTTGTTGATTTTAGTGAAGTCACAGAGCTGAAACCTTTATTGTTGTGAAGAAATTCATCTAACTGAATTATTTCACATACTAGGCAACGCCTGAAAACAATTTTTTAATTTTTAAACTTCTTCTTGGACCAGTTGGTTTCATTACAATATTTGAGTTTGTCCAAATGTTCGTAGACAAAATACTGGATTTTGCCCCGACTTCCATATTCCCTTATTTCAGGTACTCTCAATCCCTGTTGTAATTTGTAAATCTTAATGACTCCCGAGGGGGAAGGAAGTAATGAGAAATAGATCACAACACCTAGACCAATTAATAAATATAAAAAAAAGTGGATTTCTTTTTTGCAACTGGCGGGAATCGAACCCGCGACGCGCATTTCACAGTTAGCAGTCTAACCAACAGTTCCGCGGCACCGCCTGTCTTTGAGCTGGAAATAAAATATGATTGTCCGTGCCAGCTTTTAAAACCACCACATTGATTACGTTTTATATCTGAGAACAATTATTGACAAATATCTACGATTATTCAGGTCCAATCGCTGGCTTCTAGATTAAGAAAGCTGCGTCATGCATTATGCTCATTTAGGAACATCTTGAACATTGACACCTTTAGAACTGTGTATTTTGTTATTTTTCAGTCAGTGGCTACCTGTGACATAGTGAGCACGGCGTCTATCATGAACCCCCTAATAAATGTATAAAAAATAATAGTTAGAGTGATGCTTCGATGTCCTCTAACTTTCCCGTCAGAGGCATTTTTTCAATTTATGATGGTACTGGATATTAGAACATTTTTTCAAAAGCGTCATTGACTCATTTTAGGTATTGCCGTTACAAGAAGTGGTCCTAGCAAAATGCTCGTACGAGGTTTTTCTGTAATTTGAATTATTTAATAGAAATTTTTCTTTTGTGGCTCTAAGAGTGTTCAATGCCCTGAATGAACATATTAAGTTCCCCGAAACGAAAATGAAGAGCAAAGAGACCATAATATGAGACTGTTGCGAGATATTTCATAGATTTATATACTATTGAGGGTGTTGTCCACATGTTTATTAAAATTTATGCTTAAGTTATAATTCACTAAAGTTATAGTTTTTTTATTTTGTTTTTTTTAAGAATATGCATCCTCTCACTTTCCATTTTTTTGTTTCCTAACTCAACGCTAGGCTCCTAGCGTCATACAGTTAGAGATAAGTTTTTTTTTGTAATATGTATGTTTGTATGAATAAGTTAATAAATGAAAAATAGTAATTAAATTAACAAAATAAAATCTAAATTTAAAAAATGTAACGTTTGTTTAACCGCCTAGAAGCATTTGAGATGTGAATCCACCGTAGAATGTTAAGAATATTTTGGACCGATATGATAACCAACAATGAAGTATTACGTAGAACCGATACTAATTTATTTTGCATTGTGCCAATCAATTTTGGAGTACGGTATAATCGGTTGGGGTGGTGCGAGTGACACAGTTTTAAATAGTGTATTGGTTGCACAAAAATCCATCATTAAAATAATACTCAGAGTCCCGATACAGACACTGAAGAAATATTCCATAAATCACAACTTATGACACCAAAACAATTATACGCTAAAACAATACTCACTTATAGATTCAAACACTACTCTTACTCAAATGAAAGACATAACCCCCACAATACATCACATACAAATAATATAATCACTAGATCCTCAACACATAAACAACTTAAACAAATACAAACTAATACCACTTTCAGACAAAGGGATTTTGAGTATTATTCAATTAAAATCTATAACCTACTTCCACTATCTATTAAAGCAATTAGTAATGAGAAAATGTTTAAAAAGGCTATAAAAAAATGGATAGTGGAGCTAGGTAGAAGTAAAATGGATTGTCTCATTCGCCCATACAAATGCTGAATCAACTGCTCCACAACTGTATGGCTTATGTTAGGTTTTTGTTGTTTTCATTGTGTGTTTTGTAATATAAATAATATAGATGTATATAAATACCTTGTTTTTAAAACTGTCTGAATATTTGTTAATTATGTTTGTTTTTTAAGTGAGTCTTCTTTGTTTATTCTCAAATGTAATAAAAAAAACTAAATTGTTAAGTGTCCTCGGCACGGGAAACCCCAGTGAGGTCACATTATTTTTATTATTAATTTATAGTTTGTAAGCGAAAAATATGAATAAATAAATAAAAAATAAATAATAGAGAACTATTCACCTCTCTTAAGCTCCGTGAGATTTCATATTTTGGCCATGTGTTGAGAGGTGATAAATATGTCATACATCAGCTTGTCATGAAGGGGAAGATCGAGGTATGTAGAGGGGTCGGAAGAAAACAGCTTTCCTGGCTTCGAAACATCCGAGTATGGACCAGGATTAGAAATGTGGAGGAGCTGTGTTGCACTGCTCGGGATAGAGAAGCTTTCTTCAAAGTGGTCATCAATGTCGGGGAGACCCGACATGATAAGTGAAGAAGAAGAAGAACGTTTTTGTCAAAATGGGAAAACAGTTAAAAAAATATTTTTGTATTACAATATGTTCAGCAAATTACATTATTCATTAATTTATTTTTAGTTTTGTAACTACATGATATTCAACCTAGTATATCGGTACGTTTAAACAATAGTTTTAGTTTTATTTGATAATACTTTCAAAAGAAAACAAATTCTTTAAATGAAGCAGGGAAAAAATAAGATTTTAAAAATAAGTATTACGTCTTGATTAAAAGTTGTTATAATATTCATGAACGCATTGTTTTGTTCTGAAAGGAATATAATGTAGGTACACATATAAGTAAGAGCTTATTTAATGTATAATCAGTCTTCTTGTTTGTTAAGAAAGTATGCTTAGGATACTGGGAGTATTAATTTAGCCATTATTTCAGCAGTACGCATATTGACGGACAAGTCCTGAAAGCATGTGGACCGCTCTTAATGGATCGGGTCTAGGAAGGGTAGCGGCGGTTGTTTAGGAAAGGGTGGGGGGATCAGGAAGTTGAAACACGTGCCTGGACTTCAGTTTGATAGGTTCCTACACAACTTCCTCCTGCCTGTCCTAAGTAACTACACCGAACTAATGATCTCCTTAAATTTCGAGGATATTTAGTTATTAGCTTACAACTCATTTCAGCGTAGTTGTTATGATAAAATTATTTCAATGAGAGAGAACAATAGTTTCTTTTTTTTTTTTAAAGACTATCAAACTTTTAATAAATTTAAATATATTTAAATATGGAAAGTATCGTATTATCATCGTTTCATTTTTTTATGTTTTGTAATTTTGAAAATCTCCACTGAAATCTCAAAATTACACCACCTGCGTCGTTGTGAGTAAAAGTCGATGTTTGTAACATTTAAAATGTGACCCTGACAATTCTGACGACAAATTATGTCTACCCGCTAAGCGTCAAAAACTATGGCTACCTTGGAAATCGAAATCTATTGACGGTTGCCACAACAACATAACAACACTATAATTGATTGGTTTTTGTAAACACTTGTTCAGATTAACCTGTAATGTTGCAAAGTAGTTTGTTATAATTAAAACTTTTTTATTCATGTTTCCATGCATTTTCGAGTAACTTTGCAGTACAATTAAATGCTCTTATGTTTACCGCGTGTAAGAAAACAATTTTCTACACCCAATTTTCTGTTCTACTTCGGCTTATTTTTTGTTGTTCGTATATTGCGGTGTTAAAAAAAACGGAAAATAATGTTTGAATTTCGGACGCTAATCTGGAGCATTACCGCAGGACCTCAACCGTTTCAATAAATTATCGTAATTTATAAAATGAATTCTTTTAAAATTGAGTTAGATATCCAAAACGAAATACTGTTATTGGATTTAATTCTACTTTTACTTTTTTCAATATATACAACAGTGTATAAAGTGTCGCTTTTTGTCTTCTTAAGAAATTATCAAACCAACGTAAATATTTACAAAGTTTCCTTATTTACTAACAATAATTTATGTTTAATGATATGGGTGCATAATGGTGCTTATATTTCATGGTATTTTAGAAAGAATTAATTCCAATCCAATAATAGTATTTTATTTCGGATACCTTCTTCTTCTTCTAGTGCCTTGCCGGGTCCTCCCGACTTTGGCAATCACTACAGCGAAAGCTTATGTATCTGTCACCAGGACGACTGCTTATTAATGTACTCGCTGAAGTGATTCCTTGGAAAAGATGACCAGAGTGTTTTTCCGTTGCCTTCTCTGGTGGATTTTCTGTCGGGTTACCTTCTTTTAGCTTCTTGCTTTTGGTTTTGAGGTGCCAAAAACTTGCCTTTCATCCCCTCATTATCGGCGATGATCATACCGTTATGAGCGTTATTCTATTGCCCAGGGTTTGCAATGTGGACACTAACGAGTTGGACTAGTCAGTGGGGTTGCCGGTGGAATACAACTAAGCGTGCGCAGCATTTTATATAATCACATCCTCCAGCAAGATGTGACTCACTGCGACCATCCTGACAGTTAGAATCTCTTACATATTTGAATACCTTACCAAATTTTAATACGGATTTCTACCAATTAACTGCAAACACAATAGATAATAAAATAATGTTTATAAAACATTAATAAATTACAACCACATCATTTAAAAACACTAGTACACTACGAGACACATGATTAAATTTCATTGGGAATATAAGTGTAACATTTTTGTATGTACAATACAACATTCTCCTTAAATCTCGCAGGCACGGAAGTGCAGTATCTTCCTGATCACGTCTTGTTCCGGGAATAATCTCTTTCTCTTAGAGGCGAGTGAAAAAGTACACCAAGTATACATTACGCTTACTAACGAGTAGAGAATGGAGGAGTGCGCAATCCCAGACTTCAAAATTTCATCACGTAAGTGTACAAGTAATGGAGTAAGCTAGTTCCATCTAGAGATAGGAGGATCCTAAAGTCTGTCGTGCAGGGCAGTGCTGAATTGTTTCATTTAGGAAGATATTCTTACTCTGTCCTTGACCGCAGCATATTTAGAACAATTTTTGTAACAATTTTTTTCGCAAATGTCAAACACACAAAACACAATCACAGAAGGCCATCTAAATGTGATAGATTTTTTAAAACAGTGTCACTTTTTCGGTATTTTTAGAATTAGTTATTAATTAATACCAATAAATTAGTTGTATTTTTGAATTCGAATATTCTTTGTATCACTTTTTTCAAGCTGCTCATTTTGTTCATTTTGATAAAAACGCAATAGGTATTTTACTTTGAACTTTATTTAGACTAACTTTTCATGATGCAACTGACCCTAAGCGAACTTTTGCGAAAATATTTTGCAGTCTTGATTTTGTGAATTTCGTGGATATAAACGTTTCTTCGTCCGATTGTTTTTTATACCCCCATAGACCAAATGTTACGAAAGATTTGAAACAACTTTACCAACAAAAATATCTTTCTCGGGATGCCATCAATTGGAAATCAATACTTTTATTGTAACGGTTGTATATACTTAAGTGAAAATGTTATTTTTTGCTAATTGCAATTAGATGAGACAAAATGAGAACATTTAAGAATTATTTTTTATTATCACATAAACGCCATAAATTGCTTTTAACATATAAATTGAACATAAATATGAAGAAAAAAATTCACATGTACGTATATATAAATAGTAAAAATTATAAAATTGCATAATTATCACAATAGTAACAAGTAAATACACATACGTAACCAAAAGTACTAACGATGTATTATATACATAAATATGAAAAAGAAATTTAAAAAAAACATTTTTTAACATGGATTGTATTGCGAGACAAAAAAGGAAATCACACCGGATTCGGAAAGTAAAATATGTAAAAATACGCTGGATATTATTACAAAAAATATTTATCCTTGCCACGCGAAAAATGAACGTCCGCCAATAGTGCAATAAATCTGTTTAAGAGAGAGCACAAAAATAGAACCTATAACACGGAAGAATACGGAAGATAGGGACAGTTTGTGTTTTCAGTGTTTTGTGGCCAGTATTTGCGTGAAACAGATTCAGTTGGTTATCGGCAGTGATAGTGAACCCACGTATTTTAATTTATTTTGCTGGAACACGGCTAAATTATACGTTTGTTTTTATAAATTATGGGAAAGGAATTATTATATTTCAAATCTCTGAAATTTAGAATGTTCCGTCTTTTGCTTGTGGTAACACGATATTACATCACCGAGCTCAAAGGAATTATTTACCCCAGTCTTTTAATGGTCAAAAGTTCTTCAAAGCATTCACACGTTACTTGGATTAAATCCATTAATTTATTAGCACCTTACATTTATCAAGTTTCAACGTATCCTTTAATTGCAATAAGAGTTTTCCAACTACATTCAACTTTAATTGAAGTTATCCTGCATTCAGGATTAGATGCATCAAGAACATCTCGACAAAGTTCATGTGGTGATGTTTTGTTAGGGGTACGGTAAGCTGCACGGGGCATGTTACGAGACTCCCTTCTTCCTGCTGTAGCGTAGGGGAGGGAAACAATACGACTTTAATTATTTTTAATCAACCAAGTCCTTGACAAGTTGTTGTACATCGAAAAATAAAAAATCAAAGAATATAAAATTTAAACTTGTATATATTTTTCGTAATTTATTACATAAAATGGGGTATTACAAGTTTGTTAAAAGTGTAATTCTTAAAAATGCAAAATGAAATTAAGATATCAAAATATAAAGTAGTATATGGGTCTCATTAGACAACAAGATTAACTCAAATAAGTATTTTAACATAAAGTGTCATTTTTTCGTATCCGGGCTGAGAAAAAATACAGTTCTGAGATTGATTTAGAGCGAAACCTTGAGACGAGTGTATTCGACTCGATGAGTCCGCCTCACAGCATAGAGGTTGGCGCTTCCATGCTTGAGTTCTCAAATTCGATTCCTAGCAGGGTGAATGTGAAACATTGATTTGATGGTGGTTCTATAATGGAATATTTCATTATTCCTGAACCTGATCACCTTACCTTCATGTACTAGATGATTTAACTCAGTAGACGTTTTTTACTAAACGACACGCGTCGTTGATTTAAAAAAATCAACGCACAAACTCATTTTTATTTAAACATATCATCATCATCAGCCGTCTCTTGTCCAATGTTGAACATAGGCCTCCCCCTTTAGTATCCATATTTCCCTATCCTGAGCCAACCGCATCCAACTTCCTCCAACTCGTATTATGTCATCAGACCACCTCGTCTGAGGCCTGCCGACACTTCTTCTACCCGTTCTGGGTCGCCATTCCAGGACTGTTTTGGTCCATCTAGAGTCTGTGATTCTGGCTTTATGACTAGCCCAGCTCCATTTCTTGTTGGCAGCCTTATGGACCACATCGGTGATCTTTGTTCTCGCTCTAATCCATGTATTGGTTTTTCTGTCTCTCAACGAAATACCCAGCATTCTCGTTTCCATGGCTCTCTGTGTCACTGATAATTTGTGTATTTTTTTTTTCGTGAACACAAAAGTTTCACAGCCATATGTTAGTACAGGGAGAACACAAGCATCAAAAAGTTTTTTCTTTAAGTAAATTAAATATTTCGGAGATTTTAGGATATATGAAAGCTTACCAAAGGCGGCCCATGCTAAACCTCGCCGAGCCGAGCTTTATTTCATGTCCTAAGTATTTATAACTATCAATCTATTCAATTATTTCTCCATTTACTAAGATGTTACATGATTGGTTTGCATCAATCATTACTTTAGTTTTTGAAGCATTCATTTTCAAGCCTATTTTCGGGGATGCTGTATTTACTTCGTTTATCATGTTTTCGAGTTCTTTCTCATCTTTAGCAAATAAGACTTTATCATCTGCGAATCTGAGATACATATATTTTACTTAAACTTTTTTTAATGATTGAATTTATAAAACGGTCATTCAATGTATATTGAGTTCTTTTTGGGTTATTGTGTCTTTCGTATTATTTTCCGACGATGTATTTATGTAGATATTTTATAAAATCTCATGTGCTAAAGATTTATACCAAATCGCAGTCGTCGCTATGTATGAAGTTTTTAAATATGTTACATAAATATCTTTACATCATCCCTAATGACGGACGTTATAATACGATCCGAAACATCAGAAAAGAGTGTAAATGACAAACGCCACAATAACCTATTGTTTTCAATTTCACTAATTTCATCTGAAATATTTCGTCATACCCTTTTTGTGACGAATGATGAATAGGGCACTGCATTAGCAAATCAGTATCGGGATCCCTTTTTTTTAAGCATAAAGGTAAGTCGTTCAGTCTAACTCTTCAAGTGCCAGCCCAGGGACAGCGAAATACCGTTGCTACTAAAATGTACTATATAATTATTTTTTATCCAAAACCGAGACTTTTCTGCGGGTTACATTTTTTGTTTGCTTGTTTTGAATTGACATGTTCATTTTATTTATGCACATAGCTTTTTTATATTATTCCGTGACAAACTATAAAATACTTTGTTTTTAACATGAACTCGAAAACCAACGGTCTTTTATCCCTTCCGGGCCTGAGGTCCTATCTTGGGTCCCGCCGGTAAAATAATTTTTTTATAATCTTTCGGTCAATCATCATTTTGATTTTATTTTTAGCCTAATCCTGCCCTCTAATGTAAGGATTAATTAAAAAGATTTTTCTGCCAAATAGTTTCAATAATAATTGAGAATTTTTAATTTTCACAAAGATTATTATTATTAATATTATTCATCGATTTCTAGTTTAATATTATTTTATATATTAGTCCGTTTGCACGTGTGATTTTTGCTGTTTGGGCGCAAATTTACGACCTTAACCACAAAAAAAACGGATTTTGTGCTTTACATTTTATATGCATCCTCCTTCCTACTCCTACTCTCTGCTGTACCTCCCTGCTAACGGGTGGCGCGACATTAGATCAGGGCTCTTCAACGTGTCATACACGAGAGCAGTGCGATGCCATACCCGAAACAGCATTTGATAGAAAAAGAAAAGCCTTTTTTAGAAAACTTGAAATATATTTATTTACTCATGCTTTATTCATAACATCTTGAGAACTAATATAAACTTTTAATAACATTACACTTTTTATCGAAATTTCTCAAGAACATATTTTTTCAAATTATTTTGATGTGTTTCAATGGTTTCTACTTCGTTGATTTCTTCAAGTTATACAGCTTCTATCCCCTGACAAAGATTTTTAAGCAGTTTTTTGTTATTTGTTATTGGTAATCTTTTTTATTTTTTATCGCTAGTTTCATATGTATGACATTATTGGTACATTGACTTTGAAAATAATTTTTATCCACTACATTTTAAAACTATTTTTTGTAGTCATATCCAAAGCATTTAAGAGGTCGTATTTTTGGTACCCCCCTTAGGAGCTTGCGGATTTATTTAACCTTTAGACTCTAAAAGATTAAGATTTTTTTGATACTTTTTTTATATTATTTCTTCAGTGATATTTTTTCGTACAAATTGTTTTTTTAAATTTTCACATTGGCCATCATTCCGTCCCCGTAATAATTTTCTGCCATTGCATTCTCCGTTTCCAAGCAGAAACTTGTCGAGTCACCATTTGGTGTTTAACTTTCTGCCCATAACTACAATCTAGGAACTAATCGGTCATCTTTTTGTACTGGCACAATTTTCTTATGGGTAAGACAATGACATAGTCAAATTAGATTTTGTCATTGTGTTTTAAATAAAACATTACTTTTAATCCTCTAACTCGTAAATTCTCAACCCAGCAGTGGCGAGCCGTGATTTATTTTATAAGTAATCTATTAAAAATGTTCATTCAGTTGTACTACATATAAGTACCTACATAACATATAAGTACTTACATAACATGTAAGTAATGTAATTATAAACGACTAATTTATTTGTGGTTCTGTGAAAATCAACTCAAACAACAATTATTATTAAACACATGATAAAAGTAGCTTTATTCTACACTATTTTAATAGAATACTAAACATGTACAAAAGTGTATTAACAAATACCACAATGACATTCAGCAGATATTTCCATTATGATCTGTCATTGACAGTACTGTCAAGACTTGGGCACTGGCTGATTTCTTTTAAAACGAATAATGCCTAAAACGGCCACTGCGAACGCCACCTGTCCTATGTGATACATAATATGTCAACGGTATCCCATCAAAGAAAAATAGTCCTTCTGAAAAAATGTTCGAAATACTAGTTTCCAAATAGAAAATCTTCTAAAAATATTTGTAATCTTCAAGTTTGTTTTAGTACTAAAAAAGCCGACTTGGGTTAAAGACAAAAAATACAGTGTACTTTTTTGTATAGAAGAATAAGCTGAGGTAATCGGCTAGTTTTGTCGTTCAGTAAGAATGGGCTGAGCGCTGGCGCTGGGCGTACATCATAAATATTTTTTTGTTGAAAGATATAAACGGTGATTTATAATATATAACAATTACTTTATTTATTTTCCCATAAACATGGTTACTATAAATTATTATAATCAAAAGTCAAATATAATGGTAAGCTGTGCATAATTGCTTACTTTGACGATTCGCCCCTGCAACCCAGTCAGTATAAAATTGAAAACTAAGACCCCATATTTTTAAACCATATATTATTATCAGCTCAAACTAATATAGATAATAATTGAGGACCAAAAATTAAAAAGTTATTGGTCACGTAAATTCAGATCTGGAAAAATGAAGAAAAACTTGTTTTCAACACTACTGTTTGTTTGAATATGTAAACTATAGGACATATTTTATATAGGAACAAACGCATTTTAAAAGAATGTTGTGTTTTTTTATAGATTTTTATTTAAACTATAAAGTTTCATATAAATCCTTTTTTTTTAAATTATTTTTGAATATTTGCTCGTCAATTGTCTTCTTCTTCATTGATGATCAGTCTTACGCTTCACGTGCCAGTCCAGGGACTATGAAATATTTTTGTTTCAAAAATATAGTATATTTTTTGAAAATACAATCACAACATCATCGCTTACTTGAGAAAAATATTTTCATAATATTTTTAGGAATGTTTTGAAAGTACATAGGTATAAAGTTTTTTTTTTTTATCGTCAAACCTCTTCTTAGGTTCTCTCTTATACCGTTTTGAATATAAATACACGTTTTAATTACTTTTTTTTTACTCACGCACCCTCACACATTCATGTACACCCATTCATATACACATACAAAAATACAAACGTCGCACAGATACAATTTTGTATGCGTGCGACTATGGGACTCTTTGCACATTATTAATTTAAAACGTGTTAATTAATGTTTCAAAAAAAATCCTTTTTTTCTGAATTTAAAAAGCATGCTTTTGAAAATACAATTAAAACACTACTTCACTAAAAGGTTTCGAAAGTAGGTATACACTTTTTTTTTTTTTTCATAATTAAACCTCTTACCAAGTTCTCTCCAATACACTGTTCAATATAAATTCATTTTTATACTAACACACCCACACACACACACGCACCCTCACCTTTCATTCACACACGCACATAAACACACATTCACATACACACACATGAATACAAACGTCACACACATCGATTACGTAAAACTCTTTTCTTATGTATTATGTATTATTAGATTAACAATGGACTTTTTTGATTGGCTCTAGTATTTTTAACATATTTCTACTTATTTTTTAACGTTAAGGCTGTAAAAATCCCAAATAAATAAAATAAATAAATAAATAAAACACCGTTTTGAATAAATATCTCACATTAACCATATCGGGAATCGAACCCTAGACCTCTTGCGGGGCAGGCAAACGTGCTGACCACTTCACCACGAAGCCAAAATTGTATTTAGAAACGAAAATATATATCTAAAGATACATACATACAAAAAACCTTATTTTTAAAAAATGCCTAGTATGTGAAATAATTCAGTCAGATGAATCTCTTCACAGCAATAAAGGTTTCAGCTCTTTAACTTCACTAAAATCAACAAATGCAAGAATAGAAGAAATATGGATGTTCAAACATAGGCAAAATTGTGAATGTTACACAGGTGTAAAGTGGCCACTTAAACCAGCCAATGACAGGTCATATTCCCGTATTTAAGATATTCTCCATCCCTGTAGTATTTTTTAAATCTTAATTACTTCCGAGGGGGTGAAATCCAGTCTTTTGTCTGGAAACATTTTGACAAACTCAAATATTGTAGTAAAAATAACAGTTGTTTTTTAGTGGGGAGATAAGTCTTGCACATATTAGCTTTACTCACTTACTTACTTATCAGGTCCGGACCTTAAACCTTGCCACTTCTGTGTGCAGCGACAGATATTGCCTTGTCAGTGGCCATCCTCAAATCATTATCATCACAAGTTAACTGCATTTGTGGACATCGCAGCAGATGAGGATCATCCTGCACCTCTCCACAATCCCAGTTCATGTCATATTAACATTAATAAAGTTACATTATGTCATACATATTAAAGAATCAAGAATGTGGAATCAAATAATGAGTTTGGAAGGAGAGAGAAAGAGGTTCCAAGGAAAGAAATTACTAAAAATTTGTTAAGCTTAAATTAGTAAATCCCGCAATCAAATCGTGAATGTGTCTTTGAAAGGGCGTAATTCTCCACCAAGTATTTATTATGAATAGCTAATTAGAATTTATCGGCCTATAAAAACCCGTTAGATGAGTTCAGGGTCGCTAGCTCTTGTTACCGATTCTGCTATAATTCTACGCGAAAGTTTTAAGTACGGTTTAAGGGGAATTTACGGGCAAGTGCGACCGCAACATCTGCGCCCATTGATCCGGCCGCCTGTGGGCGGACCGGACACCGGCAAGCCCGGTACAGAACGATCAGGACCCTAAGCATGTATGAAATCGCCAAATCGCCCAGTTTTCCAGTATTTTGAATTCGCGTTGATGACAAACGCGGACGTTCATAGTTTTATACAAATCCACCCGTGTCGCAATGTCCGTCTTGTGGTCTAATTGTCAGCACGTTTGCCTACCATGCAAGAGGTCTCGGAATCAATTTCTGACATTATTTTTTTTTTTAATGGGTTGTTAAATTAAATTATTTCAAAAAAATAAAATTCCCTCTTGATATTTAAATTAGTAATAATTATTATTTTACAACTATGTAGTGTTATCATATGTTTTAATGTAAAGGATTTAAACCGACAAGCCATATTAATTGGCTTGGTGAGTCCTGTAAAAAAAAAAAAAAAAAATCTAATATTGTATGTAAATAATAAATAAATAAAAAATAAATAAAAAAATAAAAAAATTTGTACTGGCACCTGAAGCGTAAAATTGGTCATCTTGTATTCAAATAGTAAAAATGATGAAGATACGCTGCAATCGGTACGTCAATACAGTGCACTGTGCACCACTTGTTACCGAAGGGGGAAAATAAATTAATAAATTTAAATTTTGAGATTGAAAACGAGTTCACTGTTTTTCTGTTAACCTACATATTAATATTTTAATAACACATTATTTATTGCGTCGCAGTTTCGTGTAAATTTGCGGCTAGTTAAAATATTTGATTGAGAGATTTGACGATATAACACATGCTATAGATCCAGCCCGGTCAGTTCGGACACCCGCGGACCGCGGTTCCCTCCGGCCGGATGAACACCCATTAAAGATTTATGCTTTATCAGAAGGAGTGCCGTGAAATATGTGCTGTGGAGGAGTGATTAAGAGCGAGATTAATTGCCCTTCAATTTCAAACTTCTTCAATAGTCCCGGAGCGAGGAAAAGGAAAACGTTTCAGACAGTAGATGAACGAAAATAGACACGTAGGAATAAAACGCGTTAATCAGTAAACCAGAAATCTTTATAAATGTAGCCCAATTGGCATATTCAGAAAGTAAGTGTACTGAATTTCGATATAATATTTTTTTAGAAAAAGTATATTGGAAAAAAAATATACGATATTGTTTGTACACTTGTTGGCTATTTTCCTACATAATCGCTATTCCGTTCAATGCATGAGGCGAGCCATGGCACAATCGTCTTTATGCCCTACTCGAAGAACTCTCCCGCTAGTTTTTTCCCCCCCTTCAGAACCTCTTTCCGCAACTGATTGTGGGTTGAAAATTTAATTCCACCCATGTTTGCCTTCGTGGAGATTTAGTTTATTTTATTTTATTTATTTTCAGTTCACAAACAGTAAAAGATATCACAATATAAATACAATTTATAAAATAAAAAATAATAACACTAAACATCTTTCACCAATTATATGTGAACACCAATAGTCATAAAAATATATAAAATATGCAATTTATACAATCGAATATAATTTTACTAGAGTCTAAAGTCTCGTAGTGGTAATACGTTTTTTTAAATGTATATCAACAAATTATAGTAATAATAGTCACAATAAAATAACATAAATAAAAAACAATACGTACTCTTATTTAGTGTATCCGTTTTATTATTGTTGTACATGTTAGTTAAGGTGGGTATATATATTTAGGGTGTGTGAGGGTGTGTGTATGGGTGTGTGAGTATTGTGTGCATGCGAGAGTGTGTAGTGAATAAAAGTGGACTTAATAATCAATGATTATAAAAAAAAATATTTGTTTTTTTTAAAAACCTTAATGCGGAAACGAAGAAAAAAAACTTAATAAGAACGCTCCGGCCTAAAATCCAAATTTAAAAATATGAAAAAAAAAAGTAATAAAAACAATATTTATATATATATATATACATACATAACACATATATATATATATGTAAATATTCACAGGGATCTGTCACAATAGATATTCACAGGTCGAAGCGGCGTCGGGAGTTTGAAAACACTGACCCCCACCACTAAGAATAAGAGAGAGAAAGATTATATTATGATCTGAAGGTGCTAAGTTAGGGGAATACGGGGATGGTCAAAAACATTCCAACCAAATGAGTCCAAGTGCGCCTTGGTGAGTAAGGCTGAGTGAGGGTGGGCACTTTTAGACCAAGTGTAAAAAAAATTACATTAAATTTCTCCTATCACTAAACATTCTCATGCTAATATTCACATCCAGTTAGTAATTATACATTTTACCGTTCTGTCATTTATTTTTATTTTTCACAAATTATATCTAAGAGTTCAAGTTTATTTCCCACTGTGTGTTTACATTTTAATTTACTTAATTTGATCAAACCGCTCACCTTACAGGCAGACGTCTCCTCAAACGACACCTCTGCCGAGTTATTCCGGTTGATAAACTAAACCCTTTTCCAGGAATTGCCGCTAGAAAGTTAGGCGAAGCGTGCTGTACAATGTTGATGACAAAGACTCAAGAATGCCTAAGTCACAGTTTGTTTCAACACCACCTAGTCTCAAGGCCTGGGAACTGGAAATAAAATGGCGGTCTTAGGGTCCACAAATTTAGACGTTTCCAAACGTAAAATGAATTTTGTGTTTGCATTATATTTTAAGGTTCATTAACACATCATCAAAAACACACATGCCTACATATTATAATTTGACAACAGACGGAACTTTTTTTTTTAAAGTGCGCGTATATATACATGTATTGTGATAAATATCAGAAACCTATACTTAATTATGGAATATCAAAATTAAGTTAAAAATATTTTTATCTACTCACTCTAAGATATTGCAAAAGCGATGAAACCGGTAACTTGGTTATTATCTTGTCTTGGGGTAATATTTTTTTTTTTTTCAGTCGTAGTTTTTTATTAGCGCCTGTATTTATTATAAAAATTGTTAATACCATTGTTAGAATGGACTGCATAAGTCCATCAA